>NC_138547.1:3152879-3370308 GCF_964234715.1 Podarcis melisellensis | reverse complement strand
GACGGGAATTATAGTCCAACAGTATCTGGAAGGGCACACACATGTTCGTTGAGGCTGTTGGGAATTGTAGTCCAAAACATCTAGAGGCTAGCAGATTGACAATGGTACATGAGTTAGTTCTCAAGAGATAGAGAGGCTGTGAACTCTCAGATTTTCAGCACTGGACAGCATGGGCACTAACAGCATGGGCAATGATTAGTGACTGTGGGATTTGTAGTTCAGCAACATCTAGAGGCCCTTTGGGGTGTAAGCATATACTAGTCCTTGGTACGTAAAGCAGACTGTGCTAATAGCCTAAATATAACTATCTGGGCTTGAGGCTAATAAATGGGTAGTTTGCAAGAAGCACAGAGTTATGTAGATAACAGTATGAATGTTCAGTCAGTCGTTTCTGGATTCACTGCTGTAGCTGTGTACTGGAAACAACAATGCTTGCTGTTTTAAATTGGTGGCTTCATTTTATTTTCTAGGTTTTCCCCTTCTTTCAGGAGTGGAGTAATTGTCACAACTCAAAAAAACGCATCACCAGAATCTGACACTCTCCTGCTAACTGTATGTAATTGTACCACGTAGCATAAGTTAGCCATAGTGCAAATTTTTAAGAAGGGGTTGTCTCGCAGCAAGAACGGAATGTATGCTAGGCTATATGTATTCATAGATGGTCACTAGAGAAGTTATCAAAACACTCTAGCGGTCATTAAATGGAGGCAGGGAATGGCATTTACACTTTGTGAAGGTATGTACTGAGGTAAGGTACAAACATAGTTTAAGATGTAAAGAGTTTTATATACAGAGTTTCTATTCCAGGCATTCCACTCATAGTTGAAATACAATGTTTTAGGTTAATCCTAGAAAAATAATGGGTATTTAGTTTAGCGTCTGTATTCCAGAGTGTTTTATTGAGTAGTTTTTTTTAAAAAAATGAAGGTGAGCGGGAGCATGCACAGCTGCTTGATTAGCATATTCTCAAAATCTCTTGGACACAATGCACAAGATCATAAGATGCTCTTTGGAGACAGTGATCTGGTTTGGAGGCAGTGTAGTTTAGCTGTTAAACCTTAGCATGGGATGGGAACTTTCGGTCCTCCAGACATTGCTGAATCACAACTCCCATCAGCCCCAGTAAAAATGGCCAGGGGTGATAGTTATAATTCAGCAACATTTGAAGGGATAGAGGTTCCCCACAGCTGCTTTTGCATGATGAGAATAAACAGCAGTGAACCTGAGACTTGCATGCTCCCCTGCCTTCTTGTCTAGGAATTTGGAAGTTTCTGCAGCTTGATTTGCCATCTAAACTAACAAACTGTGGAGAATTTCAACTATGGCTTGTTCAGAATAAATCAGCTTCAAACCATGGAGGTGACTTGTTAAAACAAACCATATTTAAACAATCACAGTTAAGTGACACACTAACTATGAACAACATGTTTTTTAAAAAAGCCACAGTTTCCAGACTCCCTTTAAACTTGTTTTAAATTCCTTTGTACGTTGGTCAGATGGCTGTGTGATCAAGTGGGCTTCAAAGCAGTTGCATGTTCCTACCCAACAGAGCTACACATCCTTGTTTTTTTATTTAAAAAAACTTGGGTCCAAGGAACAGTTGTTATTTCCGGTCTACTTATTCACAGGTCCTTTTTCCATTGTATTGAATGCCCTTTCCCAGTTATCGGAGAAGAACCATGAAGAGCCGCTCCACAACTCCCCCTTTGCACGTCCATGTGGATGAAAATACCCCTGTCCATGTCCATATTAAAAAGGGTCAGAAAACACCACCACCTGCAAAATCCCAGGTATGAGTGTGCAGCTGGGTGTTTGTAGGGGCTCTATCATGAAAGCCCCAGCCCCCAGAAGCACCAGTGAAAACCCAGCCCTCTTCCTACCTTGCAAAAGAAGAGCAGGCCCAAATGGTTTGTTTGCTTTACTTTGCAGCTCTTGTCACATTGTGTAGATGCACAAAATTTGCTTTTTCTTTTTACTGCTCTGGCTTGTGCTCATGGGTGCCATATCTTCCTGCTGAAAGACTGTTTTTGTTTAGTGCTTCCTTCAAAATCAATACCACTTCCTCCCATTAATACAAATTTCTATTTGAAGTCTTATACATTAATTAAGGAAATAATTGGGGGGGGGGGTAGGATGGCAAATGTCATGGCAGAAAGGGGATTTTTTCCAAGCTGTGCTGAAATTAAAATGTTTGTCCAGTTTACATTTCATGGTAAACCAAATTTGGTTTGTTTTGCTCCTTTTCGCTAGTGCACAGTCCTCCATACACCAGCAGCGGTTTAGTCATGCTGGCCACTTGACCCAGAAAGCTGTTTGCGGACAAACTCTGGCTCCCTTGGCCTGAAAAGCGAGTCGAGCGCTACACCCCATAGTTGCCTTTGACTGGACTTAACCGTCCAGGGGTCCTTTACCTTTACCTAGTGCATGAAAAAAGCAAACTGTGTTCCTTACCAGGGATGGTGGTTTGCTTTGCTCAAAAGACAAGTCAGTAAGCTAAGAACAAACCTCGGCTTTATCCATCAAGATTTATGGAGAGCAAAACAAATCAAGAAAGCTGGTTCAGCTAATGCTGAGCTATTGATTTGTTTCTCCCTAGTGCTTGTGGGGAGAGGAATAGTGGGTGCAATGAACTCATGCCCAGTAAACCATCCACTGTCTGGCAACTTGGGTACTCCAAACCAGCAGAAACAGTGGAACCTATGCATTTACCATGGAGAATGAAACTTGTATAATCCCTAAACAACGTTACACCCCACAGCTGAAGAGCAAACCAACAGCTAATTACCGCATTTTTCGCTCTATAAGACGCACTAGACCATAAGACGCACCTAGTTTTTGGAGGAGGAAAACAAGAAAAAAAATATTCTGAATCTCAGAAGCCAGAACAGCAAGAGGGATCGCTGCGCAGTGAAAGCAGCAATCCCTCTTGCTGTTCTGGCTTCTGGGATAGCTGCACAGCCTGCATTCGCTCCATAAGACGCACACACATTTCCCCTGACTTTTAAGGAAGGAAAAAGTGAGTCTTATAGAGCAAAAAATACGGTAATCAAAAACAGCAAGCCCACAACTTAGGTGGGGGGTTACTTTCTGGGGATCACACCTAAAGTCAAAATTGTGTATAGTCAAAACCCATTAGGTTCAGTGATGTGTGGGATTACCAAAGTCATTTTTCCTGGAGCCCCACCCACTTTCTGCCCCCTTTAAAATTTATTCCCCCCCCCCATGTGTGTAAAGTTGAACATGCACAAGTTAAATGTGTGTATGCTGTGGGCTTTAATTAACAGAGCTGCCAAAATTGGTGCAGTTGAGTTGAGTTTAATGCCCTATCAATTTTAGCACATTCTCATGCCCAAAGCACCTTGTTGAATCTTTCTTAACACATGCAAATATTGTGGGCCACAGGAGAATTGTAATTTCATCTAGTCATGTGAAACACCTTCTGTTGTCTGCGATTCTGTTGTCTACATACATGCGTTTTGGCCCAAGGCCTTTCAGCAGTAAAGGTCACTTTCAAAGATGTATTGCAGCCTACCCATTCAGCATCTTCAGGTTCCTGGTAAGTCCTGTAGCAGGTGGCCCTGTGATCAGATGCAGAATCATGCGTTTCCAATTCACACAATCAGTACTTTGCTGCAGCTGTGACCTAAATCTTTCCTACCATACACTAGATCTAATCTTCCCAGGGTAACTAAGGCCCACCTTGCATCATAAGAGACTAAGAGACATGATGATGTCATAATGATGCTGACTGACAAAGAATAAAGCTGCTTTCAGGGGTACCATACTCCTCGCTATGCGGTACCTATATTTCTTTTTCCTGAGCATGGTTACTGAGACTGCACTGTGATGTAGAATGTGAAGCCTTTTTCGTGGTACAGTTTGTTGGAATAGTTTTGTTGGGGGCTTCCAGTTTTGTTGCACGAATTTTAGGGGTGGAAGTAATCTCAGCAAGTGTTTTGGGCAACTAAAACAATATACTACTTCTCTCTCTCTCTGCCCCCCTCTCCCCCATCCTCACAGCAAAAGCACAAGCAGAAAATGAAAGGGGATACCGTGAATGTGCGCCGCAGTGTTCGAGTAAAAACCAAAGTCCCCTGGATGCCCCCAGGCAAAACATCTTGCCGAGAGTCATCATACAAGTGGGAGGTAGGACAGCTGCTGTTTCTTTTGCAGCCTAATAACAGGCCTTTTCAGAAGCTGAACTGGGAAGAAGTTGATGCTCAGTCATAGAGCGCATGCTTTGTGTGCGGAAGGTCCCAGGTGTGCTGAAGCATTCCTGGCTGAAATCCTGTAGAGCAGAGGTTTTCAACCTTTTTGAGTTCATGGCTCTCTTGACCAACTACATTCTTTCTGCGGCTCCCCTGTGGGGAAACACGCTCAGAGCCTCAGAAGTCCAGTTATGTCCCCCCTTGCCCCTTGGAGACTGGCCTGAGGTGAACAAGAGGCCAGCATCTTACCTTGGAAGACAGCAGTGGCAGTAGCAGGTGCCGCCGGACCTGCATGGCAGAAAGACTCCCCTTTGGCGTTGGGCACTCAGCTCCCAGGCAGGCATTGCACACAGCAAGCACAACAAAGGCCAGCACAATGCCTGCCTGGTCTCCCACTTGTCTGTGCATTCCCAACAGCAAGGGCTCCCTTGTCCGCTAACTTGTTTACTCCGAGACTGCCTCAGCTCCTGGCAACCAGCACCCCCTGGCCAGCCCCAGAAGCACCATTCACTTGTGGAGATTGTAGCCAAGACCATTGCAACAAACAGCTGTACAAGTCTTTGGGCATCAGAAAAGGTAGGGAAGGAAAGACAGACAGAGGCCAGTGTTGCCAGCGGCACCCCTGACCATCATTCAAGGCACTCTAGGGTGCCACGGCACACTGGTTGAAAACCACTGCTATAGAGCATGTTGGGCAGTTCTGAGCTAGATGGACAAACTGTCTGTCTCTGTATAGGCAGCTTTTCATGTTGGCCACCTTGCCAACAGTTATTATTTATTAAATTTTTTATACTGCCCTCCAAGGATCACAGGGTGGTTTACCGTATAAAAACAGAAAAATACATAACGTAAGAAACGAAAACAATAACTCTTCACACCCTTTAACTAGGTGCTGCCTGGCCTCCTGGCCCTGTTTAAAAGGCCATAGATGGTTTAATCATCCAAAGGCCTGATTATAGAGGAATGTTTTTGCTCAGCACCTAGTTGATTCTCTGGCTTCCCATGCTCAGGAGCTATATGTACCCACCCCCAGGATTTCCCCCAGGAAAAGCTTGGGAATGAGCCTCGGGTTTTTAAAAGAGACGTTTGCTTTTATGAAAGTGTTGTTCTTGTTTTTAATATATAGAACAAAAAACTAAGTAAAATAAATCATTGGGTTGTAACTTCCTGTGGTATACGACCACAGGGAGCATTAATGGCTACGAATAAGATCTATTTATTTTGGTACATGGGTTTGGGTTTGAGGATTGTGAAAAGACAGTGGAATTTTGGGGGTCTAGGTCTGTATTTTGGGACAGGAGGATGAATCTTCAGTGCAAATGCTTTGGTATGAAAATCTTCTTGCACTGTGATGGGGCATTCCCTTTCCCTTGTGTAAAGGAGATGAAGGTTTGTGACAGCCACCATAATCTTCAAGACTCTGGTTCAGCTATGGAGCTTCTGTGCTCCATCTGCTCCTCTTGCACCCTGCTTGCCCTGGGTGCAAGAAAAACCACAGAACTGTGATTAAAAAGTTAGCAGTAACCGAGTTAATTCAGCAGTAATAACTATTGAGATATAGAAAATGAGAAAATGAAAAGATAGGGATTAATTAGAATATGTAGTGGAAAAGAAAATCATGAAGTGAACCATGGAAAGGGCAGGGGGGGGAGTCAAAATTAAATGTCATTTGGTATTTAGATCATCATTCAGTGTACTTATTGTAAAATGAAAATGATAGACTTCTCTGTGACCCTTCCCCTCCGCTGGGAGATGGGAATCATTCGAATGGTCTGCCCTGCCGCTTAGTGGATCCAAAGGGTTTCCAGAGAGTGGTAGGGGATGTTTTATCCCATGTTGATGGCCTTTCCGCTGATTCCCTGGTGTCCCACTAGAATGCGGAGTTAACCAGGGCTGTCAACTGTCTGGCTCTAAAGTGCCCTCTTTGATTGCATGGATCCTGGACAGCCCTGTGGTTTTCCCCAGAGCTGAGGGCAATGAAGCAATTGCTGAGATGACTATAGCACCAGTGTCAGAAAACTCATTCTGAATTGGACAGGACACAGGTTAGAGCTCAACATTGAGCCTACCAAGTGGCAATAGCAACAGCAAAGACTTTCTTCACCACCTCTATTGCATCTGCAGAGAACAGCAGCAGGAGACACTTTCAGGTGGTTTGCAATCTAACCGCCTCCTTTGTCATTGGGGCCTGGTGAGGACCACAAAATCTCCTGCAATGATTTTGCTAAATTCTTTGCAGATAAAGTCACTCAGATTTGGAAAGAGGTAGACTCCACTGTGGGAGCAGGGCGGGCAGGAGAGTGCTAGAGTCCTGTTTAGTTAAGTTGCATGGGATCAGTTCCAATCTGTTACCTCCGAGGATGTGGACAGGCTGTTTGGATGAGTGAAACAGACCACCTGTCTCCTTGATCCTTGCCCATCCTGGCTAATCAAAGCGAGCCACGAAGGACTAGGGGATGGGCTCTGGGGGTGGTGAATGCTTCCCTCTGTGAAGGAGCCTTCCCAGACCCGTGGAAAGAGGTGGTTATTAAATGCTTCTTTAAAAACCATCTTTGGACCTGGCCGATATGACCAGCTATTGCCCAGTTTCAAATCTTTCATTCTTGGGCAAGGTGGTCGCTGAACAATGGGTGGTCACTGAACCACTCCAGGCACGCCTGGAGGATTAAAACCATTTAGACCCCTTCCAGTTGGGATTGAGGCCTCATCATGGGACTGAAATTGCCTTGGTCTCACTGGTTAGTGATCTCCAGTGGGCTAAGGATAGAGGTGAAAGCAGTTTCCTGGTCCTGCTGGATCTCTCAGCAACCTTCGATACCATCAACCATGACATCCTCCTGGACCGTCTAGAGGAGCTGGGAGTTGTGGGCAGTGCTATGCAGTGGTTCCGCTCCTTCCTCCTGAGTCATGTCCAGAAAGTGGTGTGGGGGGATCAGTGTTCAGACCCCTGGCCTCTTACTTGTGGGGTGCCTCAGGGCTCTGTCCTCTCCCCTGTGCTTTTTAACATCTACATGAAGCCGCTAGGAGATCATCAAGGGCTTTGGGCTGGGTGTTCATCAGTATGCAGATGATACTCAGCTCTACCTCTCCTTCAAATCAGAACCAGTGAGGACATTTAAGGTCCTGTGTGAGTGTTTGGAGGTGGCTGGCAGATGGATGGCAGCTAACAGATTGAGGATGAATTCTGACAAGACAGAACTACTGTTTTGGAGGACAGGAGGCGGGCAGGTGTGGAGGACTCCCTGGTCCTGAATGGGGTAACTGTGCCCCTGAAGGATCAGGTGTGCAACCTGGGAGTCATGTTGGACTCACAGCTGTCAGTGGGGGCACAGGTCAATTCTGTGTCCAGGGCAGCTGTCTACCAGCTCCATCTGGTACATAGGCTGAGACCCTACCTGCCTGCACACTGTCTCACCAGAGTGGTACATACTCTGGTTGTCTCCTGCGTGGACTACTGTCATGCGCTCTACCTTTGAAGGTGACTTGGAAACTACAACTAATCCAAGATGCAGCATCTAGACTGGTGAATGGGAGTGGCTGCCGGGACCATATAACACCTGTCCTAAAGGATCTTCATTGGCTCTCATTCGTTTCTGAGCACACTTCAAAGTGTTGGTGCTGACCTTTAAAGCCGTAAACCACCTTGACCCAGTATACTGAAGGAGTGTCTCCACCCCCACTGCTCAGCCTGGACACAAAGGTCCTGCTCCAAGGGTCTTCTGCTTGTTCCAGGCAGAGGCCTTCTCGGTAATGGCACCCACCTTGTGGAATGCCCTTCCTTCAGATGTCAAAGAGATAAAGAATTACACAACTTTTAGAAGACACCTGAAGGCAACCCTGTATTGGGAGGTTTTTAGTGCTTGATGTGTTAAAGCACTATATATGCTGTAAGCCAGACAGACTGTCTGGGGAAATCCAGCCAGATGTGTGCGGAATTGATCACATCTACTTGAGTGAAGTAATCTTCCAGTTCAGCATTTCCATTTTAACAATGGAGATGGGAGACTGACTCATGTTCTCTTCTTTGGTACAGTCCTGGAGGAGTGAGCGACATGGCATGACACCTAATTAAAAAGTCATCAGACCAAATAACTGAGGACCTGTCTGTTAATAGCTGTTTAACATGATATCTGAATTGTGGGGCTGCCCTTGAGAACAGGAGGGTGTGGAGGTTGGTGCAGAATGCAGCTGCTGGGTGGTGAGTGGGGCAGCCCCATGAAACCACTGCTGCCCCAGTCCAGAAAGCACTGCATTGGCTGCCGGTGAGCGACCGGGCTCAATTCATGGTGTTAGTACCAGCATATAAAATCCTGAATGGATTGGGATCAAGGACCTAAAAGAGCAATCATTCCTCTTTACCCAGGAGTTTGACATCTGAAAGACAGTTTTCCTGGCAACCCTGAGATCATGATGTTTTTAACTGTTTGTAGAATGATTTTTAAAAACAGTTTTTTTAGGATATTTTCTTCTTGTTGTTTTTTTTTTAAAAAAACACCTCTCATGAGAGGAAAGGTGTAAGAAGCAAAATAACAGCCTCTGTCCTATTCTCAATCAGGGACCAACCCATCGCCTGGAAATAACTCCTCCAGATTCAGATAAGTTACTGTCAGTGCTCCGCTTGAGTGATCTTTCAACAGACGAGGAGGACGCCATTCACTGCAAAATGGACAAGTACGAGAAGAAGATAGGGAGCTTAATGAACGTGGTGGGCACCTTGAAAAATGAGGTGAGGCAGTCAGAGTTGAGTTAATATTTCTTCTTCTTCCAATTCACGTTTGGAATTTTGTAGAAAATGATGTGGCACAACCCCCTTGTTAAAACGTCTTGTGGTGTTAGAGTGAATTGTGTGAAGATTTTTGCCCCATCCTTCCGCCAGTCAATTTCATTGTTTAAACCCGAGTTTGAAGAGGAAAGAGAGGTCACAGGGAACCTTTGGCACTCCTTACGTTGCTGGATTCCAATCCCATTATCCTTAACCACTGCCCATGTTGGCTGGGAGCGATGTGAGTTGGGCATCTGGAGGGTCTCAGGTTCCCCACCCCACCTATTCTGCCTTTTTTTTTTACCCTGTTTAAAAAAGACAGCAGAGAACAAGAAAAGGTGCCTGATGACAAGTTTTCCAAAGCTAGCAGAACAAAACAGCTATAGCAAAATTAGCAGGCTTCTATTAAGAGGATTGGGATGCGGGTGGCGCTGTGGGTTAAACCACAGAGCCTAGGACTTGCTGATCAGAAGGTCGGTGGTTCGAATCCCCACGACGGGGTGAGCTCCTGTTGCTCAGTCCCTCCTCCTGCCCACCTAGCAGTTTGAAAGCATGTCAAAGTGCAAGTAGATAAATAGGTACTGGTCTAGTGGGAAGGTAAACGGCATTTCCGTGCGCTGCTTTGGTTTGCCACATGACCCGGAAGCTGTACGCCGGCTCCCTCGGCCAGTAAAGTGAAATGAGCGCCGGAACCCCAGAGTTGGTCTTGACTGGACCTAATGGTCAGGGGTCCCTTTACCTTTATTAAGAGGATTATTGACTTGCTCTTCATGTTCAGTAATGGCTACCATATAAATTGGTATGATGTGTGTTGCCCTGTTCAATTGACATCCTCCAAATTGCAGCCCTGTAAGAATAAGACCTGGGGGCATTTAGTCTAGACGCTACGGTACGCTGTAACAATTGAACAGCTCCAAGTACAGGAGTTCCGTTCAGGTGACCAGTGTTCACTTTCTGCATTATTAGAGCCCACCTTCCTGTTGGGCAAAGCAGAATTTGTTCCACTTTGAATGGGCTGGATGAATGGGCAGAATTGTGATATTTCCTCTTTTACTAAAATCTTCCTAAATTTGTTGGCCAACGTGTTTTTATTTTCTGATATATTGTGGGTGAAATTTTTTTCTCTCTCTCTGTTGAATTTGTTAGATGTGTCCTCAGATCTGTCCTCAGATCAAAATGCCAAAGCGGGATGATGGGCGATGTGTGGCTAAGCGTCTCCTTGAAGAGCAAAAGGAAGAGCTGGACGAGGTCACTCAGGAACTGGTGGAGACAGAGCATGAGAACACTGTTCTCCGGCGCAATATTGAACGTATGAAGGAGGAGAAAGACCTTAGCATGTAATTAAGCCTTTGGCCCTTCCTATCTCTGTATATCACTGGGTTTGGGAGAGCAGCTGTGGGCAAAGCCCATGGCCCTTTACAATTTACAGGTGGTTGTAGTCGTGGGTTCTTATTCTCTCTTTTGAAGCAGGGTTATGATTTTTACACTTGGCCTCTTTCGTTGGGAGTAGCCTCGGTCTGCTTCAGAGCAGCAGGGCTTTCTTGGAATAACTGATGTGAACCATTGCAACCAAATATCCCTGACATAGCCAGGATTCAGCAGTATGGGTGGAAGCCGCTGAAAATGGCAACTGTATTGTATGCACTGTTAATCCTGCACCTGCTACTGTGGGGCCTGTGTCAAACCAGGGGAAATGCCCCCATTTGTCCCAGACAAGTGCTCATAAGCACCAGCAGAACTGTCAGTAGAGGGTCAAACTTCTCATGATAGACTGCAGCTCCTGGGCCGCTAAGAGCATTTGGAGGATGTGGTGTGACCTACACTTTCTGCTGTTGTTGTGATTATGTTGTTCAAGCTCAGTCTATAAACGTGGCAGAATCCTGAGGTTGGTAGGCTGTGCTTCTTCATGGTGAGAGGCAATGAATTCTATTACTTTAAGTAACTCCTTGGGATGTGGGTGGCGTTGTGGTCTAAATCACAGAGCCTAGGGCTTGCCGATCAGAAGGTCGGCGGTTCGAATCTCCGTGATGGGGTGAGCTCCCGTTGCTCAGTCCCAGTTCCTGTCAACCTAGCAGTTCGAAAGCACCTCAAAGTGCAAGTAGATAAATAGGTACCGCTCCGACGGGAAGGTAAAGTGTTTCTGTGCACTGCTCTGGTTTGCCAGATGCGGCTTAGTCATGCTGGCCACATGACCCGGAAAAACTGTCTGCGGAAAAACTGTCTGCGACAAATGTCGGCTCCCTCGGCCAGTAAAGCGAGATGAGCGCAGCAACCCCAGAGTCATTCGCGACTGGACTTGTCAGGGGTCCTTTACCTTTACCTGTTTACCTCCTTATAATTGTTTCAAGATTCCTTATACGTTTAAAACCGGCACATCAGGGGCGCAATCTCCAGCCTAGATTCTTTTCTAGCCTTTTTTTTACAAGGCATAGGGGATTTAATAAAATTTAGGCTAAAAAATGAATAAATAATAATAATATTTAAGGATTAACACATTATTCCTTTCCAGACTTCAGAAGCGGCACTTGATGCACGAGAAAGAATGCTTGATGTCCAAGCTAGTGGAGGCTGAGCTGGATGGAGCAGCTGCCGCCAAACAGATTAAGGCCCTGAAGGACGCTATCTGCAAACTAAAATCTGTATGTGCCAGTCCAGAGTAGTGCATAGAAGCAGCTTTTCAAAAGGTGGTGGTTGGGAGTATCCCCAAGGAGGAGCAGGCAGTTTCAGTGGGGAGTCTGGTGGCTTCCCTTGGTCTCTTGATTGGGAAAAGAGCAAAAGCGCGGCAGCCTGCTCCCCTGGCTGTTCCCAGGTGGTGTTGCTTAAGCTTGTCTAGATGTAAAAGGAAGATGAGGTGGTAACACAACATTGTGCACCACTTCAGAGTGCAGTGGATTTGGAGCCCCTGGAAAACAGTTCTGCTCATGAGACAGGGCATCCCTTGTGTCTTGGTTCTCTTTTTCTCCTGATGCACCCACTCCCACTCCAGAAATCCTATCCAGAGCACTGGGTGGACCCTCCTGAACAATAAAGGACCTGGCAGGGGAAACCGAAGGGAGAGTTGTAGGCCTGGGTGACATATTGATATATTGCTCAGGGCTGGTATGAGAGGGAGACCACGATGGTGGTTTCACTCAGCAGTTTATCATGGATGAAACTGCTGCCTCCTCTGCTACCAGCACCCAGCATGCTGAGGGGGAAACAAACTGCAGCTGGGCGTTGGAGGCAGAGGGACTCCAAAGTGGTGGCTGTTTCACCAGTGATATACCATCAGGTGAAACTGTCATCGTGGTCTGTTCCTCTCCCCGGCAGAGGGAGAAACAAGCTGCATCAGCGAGGCATGATATAGCTTGTTCCTCCGTTTGCTTCCTTAAACTGCTTGGCTGAAGAGTGCGCCTCTGCCCTCGCCTCAGCCAATCAGTTTTATGGAGCCCCTGACCTGTCACCGGCTCACACGAGCCAGGACTGGTGGGGGCTCTGTTATGTGCTCTCCAGCTGTGAGAGCCTCATTTCGGCTCCTGCTTGCCCGTGAGTAGGAGCATGATCGCGGCTGTTCAGATGGGGAGGTGCGGGCTCCATCACAGTTCTCCACTCAGGTGCATAGCTGTGTTCCCGTTAACGGAGATGTTGAAAGGAGCTCCCACTTGCCTGTTAGACTTGTCCCCATCTCCATTAGACTCCCCCCCGCTGCCTTGCGGATTTAGCCCAGAAGGGTGAGCTGTGTCTGTCTTCTCAGGGTGAACAACCATCCCACAAAGAGGCAGCGTGTCTGAGGGAGCTTTACAAAGGACCCCTCAAGGTTCCTGTTGCTCCCTGTTGGAGCTTGCTCAGCCCACTGTGGGCAGGAGCCTTTCCACCCTCCAGCTGATCATCAGGCTGGGGCCAGTTGCATTGGCCTCATCCTGTGAGGTGCTGGAGTCCAAAGCGCCTCAGCTGCCGTGGTGAGAGCTGCTGCAGTCTCACTGGCTGGGGCCAGTATAGCTTCTTTCAACATTGCAGTTTATTACCAAGTAGAGATGTTTGAGTGTTGGAAACCTAACATCACCCAGCCCTAGAGAGTTGGTACAAATTGCTTCATCTCCTCTTTTTGTTTTCAAATGCCACTGCTGGTTCTGAACTGCTTCAACTGAAGGAAGGACATCTGATTTCTGAAGGCACCTGTGGATTCAATTCAATAAGTTTTGAATCATCTGCTCCATAATAATAATAATAATAACAATAATAACAATAATAATAATTTATTATTTGTACCCCGCCCATCTGGTTGGGTTTCCCCAGCCACTCTGGGCGGCTTCCAACAAAGATGAAAGATACACTAAAATGTCATATATTAAAAACTTCCCTGAACAGGGCTGCCTTCAGATGTCTTCTGAATGTCAGGTAGATGTTTATCGCTTTGACATCTGATGGGAGGGTGTTCCACAGGGCGGGCGCCACTACCGAGAAGGCCCTCTGCCTGGTTCCCTGTAACTTGGCCTCTCGCAGTGAGGGAACCGCCAGAAGGCCCTCGACGCTGGACCTCAGTGTCCGGGCAGAACGATGGGCAGAACTGTTTTATTAAACAACTGCAAATAGATACACATCAAGGAGGGGGGTTCAGTCCCAGCCCTTTACCTGCTGTGCTGGTCTTTACAGTGTAGTTTTTTATTTGAGGAAGGGGGAGCCCCAAGTATATAATTTCTCCTCTGCTCATCCATCCTTCCACCTTGTTCTTATGTGTGTACAAACCAGACCCTCACAAATGAGGGCACCATGCTACCTACATAATGTATGTGTGTGTGAAAGAGGGGGGGCGACCTCTTTAGCTTCCAGGGCCAGATCCTTATCAGGAAGGGACTAAGAGAGGCAAGTCTTGCAAGCAAAGGAGGGAACTTCTCCAGTGCTCTGACTTTGCTTAGAAGGGAAGAAAGGTGAGATTTGCAAAAGCCTTTCAAGTACCCAATCTCAAGCTCCCACCTTTAATCCTGCTGCTTAGGCTGTGTGATCCTGTTCCCATTACAGCAGCAACAGAAGATTAAACTTTGTCCTCCTGCCTATTAGCTGATGTCACAAGCGATGCCAGCTGATGGGTAGATGGGCACAGTTTGTGGAAAAACTTGTGGCAAGCATGGTTTGAGTTAAAACCTGGCCAAGCTAAATTGTGCTCCTTGCATGGATGTAACAGTTGACTGCAGCAGTTCAGTATGTCTTCCGGTTCTCAAGATCCATATTAATATGGGTGCTAATTCCTTCTAGGAAACTGGCCTGCTGATTTTATTGACAGCAGAGGACACTGTTTAGTTCCCGGTGTAAGAGTCAACTTTTGTATGTGAAATTGGGATAAGTTGGAGCGAAATGTCTTGGAGCTTGCTCTACACCCACAGTTCTCAATAACTGTACTAAAAAAAATTAATTTCCAAGTACAGACTTGGCTTCCTAATTAAACAGTGGCATCTCTTTATTCAATCGTACATCTTTAATCAAGTTATGAATTGATCAGTTAGTATCTGCAGCTTTGCTCTGCTAATCTTAGATTTCACAGTAGGTGAGGTGGCAAATGTAAAGCACTGTGCAACAACTTTATTTTTAAGTACAGTGGTGCCTCGCAAGACGAAATTAATCCGTTCCGCAAGTCTCTTCGTCTTGCGGTTTTTTCGTCTTGCGAAGCACGGCTATTAGCGGCTTAGCGGCTATTAACGGCTTAGCGCCTTTAAGAAAAAGGAAACAAACTCGCAAGAACTCGCAAGATGTTTCATCTTGCGAAGCAAGCCCATTGGGAAATTCGTCTTGCGGAATGACTCAAAAAACGGAAAACCCTTTCGTCTAGCAAGTTTTTCGTCTTGCGAGGCATTCATCTTGCGGGGCACCACTGTACTTGAATAGCAGAAATAGTGGATCTTTCTGCCATCCAAAACTTGCCCTGAATCTGTTTACACATGTAGCTGGCAAAGCCTTGTTGAATAAAGATTTGGAAGCTGTACTGCTGGATAGCAAATCTGATAGCCTTGGCTTTGGTGTTTTTTTCCTCCTCCCCCCAGGAGAAGAACATGACAGTCTCGGACATCAACACACTTACTAGACAAAAAGAACTACTGTTGCAGAAGTTAGGTACTTTTGAGGAAACCAACCGTACGCTCCGAGACCTGCTTAGAGAGCAACATGGTCGAGAGGTGAGTGAGGACCGAAACACCTGCTCTTTGGTACTGATTCCTACTTTTCTTTGGACTCGACCTAAAGAACTGTGTGCGGAGCAAATATGCCTGCTAGTAGTTTTGCACAAACAGGGTAGTAGAAGTGCATAGTGCTGTCACGGGTACATTCCTATATGGTTCTCAAAATCTGCTTATGCAAGAGGAAATGCATCTTTAGGAAGCTGTCTTCTACTGAGTAGGCCTACTGGTACATCTGACTCTTCTCCCTTAGGGGTAGGTATTGTGGTGCCTCTAGAATTGAGATCAGGGGTCAGCAACCTAAGGCCCATGGGCCACAAGCAGCCATCGGGGGTTGTTTAACCAGCCCATGAGCCGCCCCTGAACTGAGCCACCTGCGCAGCACCGGAAATCGCATCTGTACAGACGCCGGAAATCGCTGTTGAACCAGCTCTTGCTAGCCATAGCTGTCATGGCCAGTGGTCAGGGTTTGGTGGGCATTGTGGTCCATCATCACGTGGACAATTGCAGGTTCCCTATCCCCACCCTGAGTCTTCAGATTTTGTGAGCCCTGTTTGATGCAGTGCTTATACACAAGGTGTAGAGCAGCCCTTTGGTGTGACAGAAGGCACCTCTGGATTACATTTTCTGCCTTATGATTGTGTTTGACTATCTGGTATGTTACACCAGAGAATCCTAAACTGGTCCAAGAAAACACAAATTTTCTGATCAAAATATCTAGGCAGATTGCAATGCTGATCAGTCTCACAGTCAGCTTGCAGTGTCTTGGATTGCTTGTTTTATGTTTGCAAAAAAAGCACAAGTCTGAAGCTGGGATATTTTTGGTAGGGAGTACGGTAATGACAGGTGACCTTATGGTTAAACAGCAAGGGAAAGAAATGCAGAGCACAAGGCTTTTCCTTTCCTGCGTGCAGCTTTTGTTAACTTGCGTGTGCACATTTGTGAGGTAGTAGCTGTTCGAAAACACAAATGGCAAGGCTTTTGGATTCAAAATGTGGCACCAGATGCCACCTAAACTTAAATGTGCAATTGGCAAGAGAAATGGTTACAGCAGGGGTAGCCAACATGGACCCTCCCCCATTTTTCTGGACTCCAATTCCTGTTGTGCCTGAATATGGGCCACTCTAGTCTGACAGCTACTAGAGGGCACCGTCTTGGCTATCTCTGGGTTACAGTTAATACAGTACTTCCTGCTTTCTATACTCTTCCCCCTAGGGATGGCCACCTCAATTTTTCCATGGTGCCCTTAAGACTTAATTACCCTTTCCCAACTTTCAAAAAAGATTTTATGATTGTGTGTGGTGTTGAATTGTATTTCTTTAATTTGCTGTTTTCATTTCATTTCTCTAATTTGCTGTTTTCATTTCTGATTACTTTAGAATAATCTTGGAAGCTCTTTAATCAAAAGGGCTGCCTATTAGTCTCCTGTATACTGTATTAATTGGGACACAGGTGGCGCTGTGGGTTAAAGCCTCAGCGCCTAGGACTTGCTGATCGAAAGGTCGGCAGTTCGAATCCCTGCTGCGGGGTGCGCTCCCGCTGCTCGGTCCCAGCGCCTGCCAACCTAGCAGTTCGAAAGCACCTCCGGGTGCAAGTAGATAAATAGGGACCGCTTACTAGCGGGAAGGTAAACGGCGTTTCCGTGTGCAGCCCTGGCTCGCCAGAGCAGCGATGTCACACTGGCCATGTGACCCGGAAGTGTCTCCGGACAGCGCTGGCCCCTGGCCTCTTAAGTGAGGTGGGCGCACAACCCCAGAGTCTGTCAAGACTGGCCCGTACGGGCAGGGGTACCTTTACCTTTACCTATACTGTATTAATAACACACAGACGCAATTTTGCTTATTTTGTACACCACTGTAGTGTTTCATAATGCTGGGTTTGCTAGCGTTAGGGAAAGGGGCACAAAGCAATAGTTTTCTTTTTCTTTTCTTCCTTTTCTTTAAATTTTTTTATTAGGTTTTACAATTTAAATTTATCATAGTCACATAAATCATATAAAAACAAAATTCAAGCAACCCATTCCCCCCCCCCCGACTTCCCTCAACTTCCTCTTTCTGGCTTTTTGTACATACAATACTACTGCTTACATTATGTTATCTTAACTTTGTAGTCTTTTATTTACATATATTCTCATTACTATCATTTTATATCATTACGATATACCGTAGTTTTCTTTTTGGTACAGAAGTCAGCAACACACAGAGCCCTTTCAGAAGCAACACCATCATTGCTCTGCAAAAGCCAGCCCTATAGAAAAAGGGATGGATTATTTTTTTAAAAAAAACCTTCCTTTTTGGTTTCTTCCTCTCTCTCTTTAACACTTTCTGCAGAAAGACTCTCAGAAGTTGGCTGAGCAGCAGGCGCAACTAATGAAGAGGCTTACTGAAGCTGATGCCGAAAAAGCGGTAAATATATGCCAGAAATTCGCTCTCTGTGTTTCTTGCCTGTATATTGAAGGAACTTAAGATTATGTTCTTGAAACAAAATGCTGGGTTCTTGCCTGCGGACAAAGTGCTGTGCCTGAAGCAGGAAAGCCAGGTTGCCCTGAAGGTGCAACTGGAGCATTAGTTTTCTAATGAAGAAATGGCACTTGCCTTAGTTCCTTCATCTGTAAAATGGGGGAAATAATCCACCTAGAGCTGTTATAAGGACAATTGAGGACCAGTTCATCAATTAACATACATCTCTTGTAAACAGTCCCCAGAGGGAAATGAATCTTTGTTCAGTTCTTCTGCCTCATGAAGCTTTTTATTATTTTTGTTACAGGTGATTCTTAGCTTACATGGGGGTTATGTTCCTGGGTAAAGCAAAAATCATGTATAGGGAGAATGCATTGGGTTCAATGGCAGGTGGGATTGTGAAATTCCCCCCACCTCCCGGCCACCCGAGGTTCTGCACCCTTTCTATAATTTTTTTTTAATTTATATTTGCACACAAGTCAAGCATGTGTTAGTTGCAAGTTACCTTTACGTATTTCAATTAGTTATCCGCCCTTCATCATAGGCTCGTTGGGTTGGGTTACATCAACGTTTAGAAATGGAGCCTCAGTTTGCTCACTTTCCTGTTTCTTCCTTTACTTTGCTGTTGCGTCTGTTAGATTATAAGCCAGCAGTTAGGGCAGCATTGTAAACAAGTGCAAAACAGTTACTTGCCCGCAAAAGAAAATTAATAATACTAGCCTGCTTTTCCGGGGGCGGGGGTGGAGTGTTCCATCCCTCCCGCAGCCTGCTTCATTTCTGTGCTGGGCACAGGGGAGGAAGAAGCCCTCTGGCACTCCACCACCGGCCCACTCCGTGGCCTACATGGCGTTCCTTCTCGCCTATGGCTACCAGGCTAGTACTTAAATACAAGATTGACGTTGGGGTTGCTTGGTTGTTGCACATCACCAAGGAAAATTTGAACACTTGACAAATAATTACGATCGTCAACCACTGTGGGCTCTCTGTTTTGCAGCAATTGGTAAAAAAACTGCAAGAGAAAGAAAAAGAAGTTGATGATCTAATGGTTCAGATACAGACGGAAAAGGTAAGGTTTTTTCCCCGAGGCATTTTATGCTGTGAGATGATGGTGACGATGCTGATTTATTATTTCTACCCTGCCCATCAGGCTCGGAAGCGTCTACCTGGCTTCACAGTGAAATTGGGGGGCAATAGGGTGAAGATTTAGAGAAGCTGAGCTTCATCTTATGGACCTGTTTCCCTCCCCGCCCCCTTCTTTTAGGACCAAGCAAAGACCGCATCTGAACTCTCCAAATCCATGGAAGCCGTGAGGGGCCACCTGCAGGCACAGCTGCGCAACAAAGAAGCTGAGAATAACCGCCTGCAGATCCAGATCCGGGTACAGTACCTTTGTGATATTGAGCAAACAGTGCCTAGTGCTCTTCAGTCAGCCAGATGAGGTGGTACAGTGGACTTCTCAGGTTGGGGGGTGGAGGAATACAATTATTTTTTCAGTGTTCCTCTGAGTGTGTGCATTTTTTAGTTAGTACACTAAGAGTTTCCCCTCTGTTATGTGGTCACTTACTATGTGCAGAGGGCTTTTAACAGAGGAGCGCATTCGAAAGAAAAGTGTCACTACCTCTCTGACACAGTCCAAAGTGGTACAGTTTATTCTGCCATCACAAAATTCAGCCACCTCATTTTGCTGCACGTTTAGACTAGGCCCGAGTTCAGAATAGATTGTAGTGAATGAGGGGATGGGAACATGGCATTGGGTCACACACAGAATTCTATGCATTCTGCAAACAGGGGGACGGGCCATTTATTCCAGCAGGGGTATGGTTAACTTTTCGATGAATGGAAGCAGTTTGCCACGTTCCATGAATACAGTCACATTGTGGGCCAACTTGCACCCCAGTTTTCCCAGACTCTATGCATACCACACCCAATAATTAAATTCTAAAACCTGGATTTTGCAGTGCCCTCATGGAATTCATTTATTCATGTGAGTTGAGCTTTGCCCAGGCTGTGGAAGCCCTGTCTTTTTCTCAAAGTGATGGTCTCAGAACGAGGAAGTTGTTTCAGACAAAAGGGAGCCTCTTAAAATAGTGTCTACTGCCTGCTGTTTTTATAAGTTCTTATATTAGACGTAATTCATAAAAAACTGCCCAGTTAAACAGTGGTTCTTTTGTATTTCTATGTAGGACAGTACTTAGCTAGATGTACCATTGGTCTCACTCAGTTTACTTGTGCTTCCCATGCTGAGGGATGCTTCCTGTCCTCTTACATAGCTACTTATAAACTTTTAGTTGGTGTTTTTTTCTGCTAAAGAATCCAATAGTTTCTTGAGCCACTTTGGTCTTTAGGTTTATTAAATTTGTGCATCACTTCCCGCTAAAAGGTCCTGAAGCAAGAAAAATAGGATAGAATAATAAAATTACAGAAACAGATATATCATGAATGACAATATATATAACAATATAATTTTAAGGGACGCGGGTGGCGCTATGGGTAAAACCTCAGCGCCTAGGACTTGCTGATCGCATGGTCGGCGGTTCGAATCCCCGTGGCGGGGTGAGCTCCCGTCATTCGGTCCCAGCTCCTGCCCACCTAGCAGTTTGAAAGCACTCCTAAGTGCAAGTAGATAAATAGGTACCGCTTTCTAGCGGGAAGGTGAACGGTGTTTCCGTGTGCTGTGCTGGTGCTGGCTCGCCATGGCAGCTTTGTCACGTTGGCCACGTGACCTGGCAGTGTCTCTGGACAGCGCTGGCCCCCGGCCTCTTAAGCAAGATGGGCATGCAACCCCAGAGTTGGTCACGACTGGCCCGTATGGGCAGGGGTACCTTTACCTTTATAATATCATTTAGGTCAGAAGTAGGGAAAGAAGGATACAAAAACTTGGGGTTCTACAGTTGTTCTGCATCTGTTCTAGCATCCTGCCCCAGAGCAGTGGTTTGCCCCAGATCCTCCAGAATAAATAGACAGACAGCTAGAGATTATAGTAGAAACTTTGGTGGTAGGAATAAGTGTGAAGAAAGGGGTGACAGAACACATCTTCCTTCTATATACCAACTGAGAAAAAGATGCAGAACTAAGACTGTGTAGAGCTAGTTTTACTAGGTCTTTGGATAGTATAAGACTGGCCTGAGACATTTCTCTATGTTGCCTTGCTCTGCTCTCAGCTCTTGCAGGGAGGAAAAGTTAGTCTTTGGCTGCCTGAAGCGCAATTAATTTCTTCATGTACCCTGATTGCCTTCCTTTCAGAATCTGGAGCGTGTTGCAGCTCAACACAAGGCAGAAGTGGAAAATATAATGGAACAGCTGAAAGAGCTGAAGACGAAGACTGAGCGTGACAAGGACGCCCTGAAGAATGCAATCAAGGCCCAGAAAGAGCGAGCGGAGCGCAGCGAGGAGTATGCAGATCAACTGAATGCCCAGCTGGCAGAAAAGGTGATGGCTGCTCTGGTGCCTCCATGCCAGGGCATCGCTTACTATTGGGCCAAATTTTGTGGAGTGGCCTCCTCACACCATTTATTTTTTTCATTTGAGGACACCAGCAATAAGGACGGAAGCATGTTACCTGGGAGCTCCCCATAGGCTTATGTACTTCCTCCCCATCTTCTTCTTCCTTCTGTTCTTCTCTCCTTCCCTTCCTGTCCAACATTAATATGGCTTAGTGTTATGATGCACTGGAGTTAAATGACAACTGTGGTTAGTTCTCAACCAAAACAGCTTTTAATTCTTGATTTAAAGCAAGATATAATCAAAGTCATCGCTGCAGATGTAACTCTGTGCCACCCTTGTGAAAGCTGAAAAGGAAAAGGGGAGAATCTGCATAGGGGGGAATGAGCATGCTGTTGACCACTTAACTTGGTTAGGATATTGAGGAGCATTTGATCTGTATTGGACTTGCCTTGATCTTCTAGGCTTGGCTTTGGCTGAAGGAGGCTAGAAGTACAGGGCTGCTGTGAAAGTCTACAGTGGACCCTCCGGATACGAACTTAATTCGTTCTGGGGGTCCTTACATACCCCAAAAAGTTCGCAACATGAGGCGCTGCTACTGCGCACTCATGTGGCACGATAGAGCACTTCTGTGCATGTGTGCATGGCAAAACCCAGAAGTATGCCACATTCACAACCTGAGAGTTATGTTACCCAAAGTTCCGTTGTATTTGCTTTGTACAGTTTGTCATGAGTGTGGGGTGTCAGATGAGTTCTTGTTTTCTATGCCAAAAAATGTGGCTGCTCTTCTAACCTTGCCTGTTGCCTTGCTTGGCAGGACAACTATGTTGCTGAGGCGTTGTCCACCTTGGAATCATGGAGAAGCCGCTACAACCAGGTGGTGAAAGACAAAAGTGATCTGGAAGTCGAGATTGTGATGCTGAACAGGTGAGAGCTGTGCTGTCCCATTTGGAGCTGGCTCCCAAAACGGCTCGCGTGGAGGGATGGATGGGAGGCAGCACAGCACTCAGAGCGAAAAGATTACTGTGGGCTCCTGAAGAAGCTACTGGGCTCCATCAGCCACAGCCAGCATAGCCAATTGTTTGAGGTAGAGGGAATTTAAAGTCCAGCAACACTGCAGAGCTACAGGTTCCCCATCACTGCATTACTCTCTTTTTAGTTAGTTAAGAAGATGACGGCCTTATGTCCTGGCTCTCTGTCATTTCTGTTTCCTCCATGACTTGTGACTGCAATTCTGCCAGCTCTGTGATTTTTTGATTTTTTTAAAAAATCCATTCAGAACTTTGTTGTGTACAGCATATAATCCTGTTGGTGCTCTGTGCTAAAGGGGGTTCAAATTGTGCGAGTTTGCGTTAAGTCACAGAATGCTGGTATTGGCCTCTTTGCATTTAATCTGCTTTCAAGGCCTAAGTTGTCAAAGAATGTGGACTTCTCTGCAGAAAGGCTGAAGGAATGACAGGAGATCAGGTTATGAAACGGGGTGTGAGGTATGAAAGACAACAGTTGCCTGCAGAGAGGACAGTCTGGTCTGAAAAGTGTTCCGAGGGCCAGAAAGAGATGCCAGTGGGCCCTCAGACCTGACATTAACCACCCCAGTGTAGTGAAACAGGCAAACGAAAGCCTTGCACACAAAAATTGCTGCCAGTAAAGACAGAGAAGAAGTTGAACCCCTGTTTATGTCTGTGAGGTATTTTATAATGGTATGTTCTTTTAAATGGAAAATTTGAAATTACTTTTTTAAAAAAAACTTAGCAAATAAAAATATCCAGTATTTCACTACTGACATTATGAGACAGATCAGTATGATTTTTGACTGTGGACTTGGGTTTAAATTCCCTAATATGAAAGAAGCTAAGTGCGTTAATTAATATTGAGCAAATCTAAGTATTCTATACAATTGCCAAAACTGAGGAATAGTCTTGCACAGTGGTTGTTCCTGGGGTCCAGATAGCTCGAGTGCAAAGGGGAATCCATTAGGAAATCCGAAGTGAAATGATTCCAGTAGCTGCTCCTTGGCATTTGGGATGTCAGAAGATGTTGGTCTCCCCTGGAGGCCTGGGTTGAAATTGTGACCAAGCCTTCTTAGCTCAATTCATAATATCCGAGCTGGCATACCATGGTTTGTTTTTTGCATTTCAAGTTAGGATGGTAGACTAGGATTTGACCTCAGTTTGACATTAGATGTGAACCAATCCCATGTCTTCCAAAGATCCTTTGCCCGTTACATGCAAAGCTTGATATAGTTTGGCCGTTATACATAATGGGTCCACCTCTATAGGGAGATTGAGACTGCTCTTCCCATGTGAATAGTAGCACAGTTGGGTGGACTTACCTTAGTGTGGATTCCTAGGTCTGGTTCTTTTCAAGTTCCTTGGCCAAATGAAAGGGGATGGGTTGCATGTGGGAAGCTGCTCTAATTTTTCCAGATTATTGATAAATATATAAACATCAATCTGTTCTCTTTGCTGCAAAAGAAAGCAAAGAGATAATGATTGGTCAAGGTCACCCAAGCTTTGTGGTTGTGTGGGGATTTGAACCTATGTGCATCTCTTCCAGTCCTAGTGCAACACTCTAACCCTAACACAACACTGGCTGTCTCTAACAGGGGCAGGCTGCCTGTTGCCTTTCTGTTGTTGTTAGATTCCCATCAGCCCCAGCCAACATTTGGAGGGCCACAGATTTCCCTCGTCTGCTATATGGGAATCATGTGCCTTAAAAAGACCGTCATCTTTGTGAAATTCTGCTTTGAACTGAGGCTGCTTCTTTCTTCCTTGGGCTAACGTATCTTTCCCTGACATGTATTCAAGCCGTATTTCAGACTTGATGGAACAGCAAACCACTATGGAAGACAAGATGCGGGAAGACAGAGATGCCATGGTGGACAAACTGCACCGGCAGGTCACAGAAAGTACCTCATTCAAAATGGAGAATGAGAGGTTGAAGGTTAGTAGAGAAAAGTCCTCATCTTCCCCATGCTGGGGCCTTCCAGATGTTTTGGGCTACAGTTCCCATCAGTCCAGCATAACGCAGTCACGCTAGCTAGGACTGTTGAGAGTTGTAGTCCAAAGCGTACATACATAGGGCACAAGCTGGTCTAGGTCTGCTAGGGGCATCTCCACCATCCTGATGGGATGTACAGGAGCATTTTTAAAAATAACTTCCAATCATTTCAGTGGAGATAGTGCAAGAGATGTTCCAAATGGGATTTGTTTGTTTATTTTATTGCATTTTTATCCCATCTTTTCCCCAAGGAGCTCAAGGTGGTGTACATGCTTCTCCCCCTTCCTCCTCTAATCCTCATAACAACCTGGTGAGGTATATTAGGCTGTGAATGAGTGTCTGGCCGAAGGTCACCTGGTGAGCTTTGTGGCCGAGTGGAGGATTTGAACCCTGGTCTCCCAGGTTCTAGTTGACACTCTTAACTACCTGCTTCGCACTGACTCTCTCATGAGAGGGAGAATGAGATGCTTGCTGTACAGCCCAGCAGTCCTTTCTCTTCTGACTGAACATGTCTCTTTTCTGGTTCCTCCAGAATAGCATTCTGCCGGTGGAGGAAAAGTTGAATAAAGCTCAGCAGGAAATAGCAATGCTCAAAGCATCCCTCAAGAACTACGAAGGGACAATTGAAAGTTACAAGAACCAGGTACTTCTCTCGAAAGACCCTTGGCACCCTCTTTCCTTCTCTGTCTTCTGGCAGGAATTCCCTGCTGAGCTCCAAAGCCCTGGAACTTGGAGATTGGGGCAGAGCTGCATTTTGGTTTTCAGGCGTTCTGTGTCTTTTGTCTAAGCAAGTACTTGGCAATTTCTTTTCTAGATATTTGCAAGAGGTGGGGGTACCTGATAAACACCTGCCCTTTTTCCTTTGCGTTACTGAAAGGATTTGAAGTTGGTCTGTTTCATTTTGTAGCCCTCTATTATTGGAAAACTGAATGTAGAAATAGTATTTATCTTTTTTTAAAAAAAAACAACAACCCCTAACAAAGATGGATTACAATATTTCAAAATCTGAGAGGTGCCTAATTGTGGTAGTAATTAAAAAGCAATAAACAAATTCTCAAATACAGAGAATGATTTGAGAGCTGCAGAACATAAAATAGGCTTAAACTGGTTAGTTGATTCTCAAGCGTTTCCAAAGGCTTTTCTTACTTGAGCTTGAGCTTCTCTCACTCTGTTCTTGGAGGCAATGAAAGATTCGGGTGGTGCAGATGCCTTGGCTTAGGCTAGGCTCATAAATGACAACCTTTACCAAGACCCTTCAGATGTTTTGGACTACAGCTTCCATCAGACCAAGGCAGCACAGCTGTATGATGCTGCAGATGATGGGAGTTGTAGTCCAAAACAGCTGGAGAGGACTGCAGCTTGGCAAAGGCCAATGAGGAGGAAAGCCAACAAATTGGAGCACTTCTGTATAAAAGCCTTGTCCACTAATTTAGAGTACCTTTTTATTATCTGAACTGTCACACTTGAAAGGGGTTTGTCTCACCTTGTAGTGAAATTGGGCTGTTTGAAAGTCTACGCATAAAGGGCTTGCATGCAGGAGTAGCTCACAGAACAATGGTCCCCATACATTTTGCCTCTACAGATTCTACAGGTTCTACAGATGCTAGGGTTTTTTGTTTTTTGTTTTAAAGAAAAGCTAGAAACCTGGAGATTATGGCTCATCATGGATCCCCGTGCCTCCAGAGCTTTTCTATTGCTGGGTGTGTGGTGGTGTTGTTTTTAAAGAGACAATGGGAGGATTCATCATGTTGTATCTTGCCCAGTCAGAGTGATTCACAGAACAATGGCCCCTGTGGAATTAACCTACAGTCATGAGCCCATCACTGTGGAATTATGAGGAGTAAAGCTGTAGGGTGTGGATTTCAGAATTATATTCCACTCTTGCTATTTAGAGAGGAAATTGTCTCTAGAATATGAACCAAAGGCACCTGTATAGGTTAGAGCATGGGTAGGCAACCTAAGGCCTGGGGGCCGGATCCGGCCCAATCACCTTCTCAATTTGGCCCACGGACGGTCTGGGAATCAGCATGTTTTTACATGAGTAGAATGTGTCCTTTTATTTAAACTGCATCTCTGGGTTATTTGTGGGGAAATAGGAATTAGTTCATTCCCCCCCCCCCAAAAAAAAATAGTCTGCCCCACCACATGGTCTGAGGGACGGTGGACCGGCTCACGGCTGAAAAAAGTTGCTGACCCCTGGGTTAGAGGTAGAGCTTATGTGTTCTAACAGAAATGGAGAAAAGCAGTTCAGCAGGGCAGGTGGGTGTGTCTCCCTCTGAGTTCTGACTCCTTTAGGTGAGAACATAACTGCAATGACTTTTATTTTGAGGACTGATTAAAAAATGGAGTGTCTATGTGAGCAAGACTTTTAATACTTTCTCTTCAGATTTCTCACAGTTGCGTTCACTAAACCCAAACTGAAACATGATTCATTCAGTTCCATTTGATAGTGTAGCTGCTGTACATGTTTGTCTTCTCCTTAAAAAACAACAACCCACCAACATCTTTTCCCCAGGTGCTGAAAACGCGAATGGAAGCTGATGAGGTGACTGTGAAACTGGAGCTTTGTGAGAAAGAGAACAAATCACTGAAAGAAGAAATGACCAAGGAGATTGAAAATGTAAGTGTCTGGTCCAAACTGTAGACGAGCCATAAAATCGGGAGGTTTCAAGTGTTGTAGCTCCTGCACAGGAACTTTTCGTGGGGTGGGGAAGAGAAGGAGCAGACTAGTACCTCATAAAAACATGAGAGGAAGACGGCTTGTACATTTTGGATCATATTTATCAGTTTCTACGAATGTTAGAGATTCACTCTTTTTTTTAAAAAAAAAGAAAAGAAAGAAGGGAAGGCAGGGAATCTGGAAGTTATGGTCCATCATGGGTCCCCATTCCTCCAAGGCTTTTCCATTGCTGCTTTTTTGAAAAAGAAAAAAAGAAAAGAAACAGAACGGGAGGTTTCATTATGCTGCATCTTGTCCAGTCAGAGTGATTCACAGCATAATTAGCTCCATAGAAGGTTACTGAAGAAACTGTAAAATTATGGCGAATGGTGATCTAGATTTAGGAGGGGGTCATAGCTCAGTGGTAGAGCACCTGCTTTGCATGCAGAAGGTGCAGGTTCAATCTCCGGCATCTGTAGTTGGAAAACCTCAGGTAGCAGAGCTAGAAAAAACCTTGGAGAATCATGTGTCGAGGGGTGAAACTCCATAGATACAGTTTATGTGTAGGACTGCTATAGAGATGGGTTTTTTGCTGTGATGTGGAGTTCAGAACATTGAGCATTCAAGGGTGACGAAAAGGACAACCAAAGTAATCAAGGGGCTGGAACAGCCAGCTCCCCTATGAGGAAAGGTTGCAGTGCTTGGAGTTTTTTAGTTTAGAAAAAGGCAAGGAATAGGAGACTTGATAGAGATGCTGTGACACAAAAAGATGGCATGAGTTAGATAAGACAGATAGGAAAAAGATTTTCATCCTCTTTTGTAATGCTAGAGCCTAGGTCTAATTCAGCAGAGCTATTCATAAATGTTTAATAAATAATAAGTTTAATAAATAGGAAGCTATTGTATCAAATAAAACCATTGCTCCATTTATGGGTAGGCAAACTAAGGCCCAGAGGCCGGATCCAGCCCAATCACCTTCTGAATCCCGCGGATGGTCCGGGAATCAGCATGTTTTTACATGAGTAGAATGCGTCCTTTTATTAAAAATGCATCTCTGGGTTATTTGTGGGGTCTGCCTGGTGTTTTTACATGAGCAGAATGTGTGCTTTTATTTTCTGTTATCTGTAATTCCTGCTTTTTGCATTCTTGCTCACAGGCTCGTAAGCAGTTCCAGAGTCAGGTTGCTGAGCTAGAAAAGCTTCCTGAGATCTTGAAGCTCACAGAGTCTAAACTGGCTGAGTGTCAGGAACAGCTAAAGAGTTACGAGAAGAAAAATATGGACCTGTCAGCCATGATCACAGACCTCCGTCAGCGGGTAAGGGATTGGCAGAAGGTGCCCACACGAACCTCAAGCCGAGGACCAAAATGAGCCTCTAGCATCAAGAAAATGCAATCTTTGTCTCTTGTCTCGTCTCTTTTTGAAATGATTAAACATCTGCACTGCAGAATAAAAGGACGTGTGGCATGTCTTTGTTTTGCTGTTTTGCTGTCTGCATTTAAGCCTGCTGTTTTTCTCAGTCCACCAACACCTTCTCTGGCAAGTTAGCAAATGGGTAGCCTTGTGAAAGCATGCAGTTAGGATCCACCAGCCCCCTTCACACTTTTATTTGTCAATGCATAGGTTTCCCTGGGTTCTGTGTAATTGCAGTTCAAGCTAGAAACTTAAATTCATCAACAAAAAGTCAAATTTCTAGTCCTCAAGACTGAGAGGGATGAAAATTTGAATATGGTTAGGCAGGTCTCTAGGCACTGAGTGGGATGGAGGAATCAAAACTGCCTACCATAATATTTGCACATGTTGGCTTGTTTTGCATAATTTATTTATCTTGTTGTGGTGGGAGAGAGAAGGTGCAACCTAGGCATGGAACACTTAAGTAATGCCATTGAGGACTGCTTGCTTTCATTTTAAAAGAAAGAAATAGAAACTGAAGTTCTTAGCATGCAGTCACTTCAGTTTCTCCTCCTGTGTTGTTCAGTCTTGAAATGCACACATCCTTGTAAGTGTGGTGTGTGCTAAAATTGAAAGCAAAGACCTGAGCTGTAGGTGGTGGGGAGCTTCTGAGATTCAGCTCATGGTGACTGGTTTAGTTACGCTTGCTAAAGTTCCAGTCCTTTGGTCTTTCTGACAGTCAATGCTTGGTTCCCTAAGCCTCTCTGTGTGACCTTTTTGGCCTTAATTTTACAGCTGCTGTACTGTGCTTCCAAACTGACCCAAATTCTTCTTCTAAAGCCTTTCTTTTTGAGCCAGAAATCTTTATGCACAGTAAATCCATGTGAAATAAGCTCTTGGTGGATTAAATCAAATACTGTTTTTTTATATTAATTTGCAAAGATTTTTTTTTTGTATGGGGTGCAAACCAGCATGAGGATAACATGTGCCTGACCACAAGCACCTGTGCCTCCATTCCTTGTCAAAGGCAACTTCATCTTTTTAGCAATCCATGGTTAATTTTGCTTGGCTCCATAAGCCTTTCCTTCTGTGTGTGTGTGTGTGTGTGAGAGAGAGAGAGAGAGAGAGAGAGAGAAAGAGTGAAAGAAAGAGAGAGATTGTGATTTTTCTCTCCTTTGGGGTTTGCCTCAATCTGTGTGTGCTTCACTTTGCTTGCAGGTGGCTGGCGGTTCATTTGTGCAGCGCTGAGAAGAAAAAAATTCATGCTGGATCAAAATAGGCTCTGAAAAGGCCACAAAAACAGGAACATGTACAGTGTTTAATGTGTGCAACAGGAGGTTCCTGGGCTCATCCCTGCCCTGCAGCCAGCCCTCTGACCAGTGGGGTTGAGGGTGTATGTGAAGGGGGTTACTGATTATAGTTGCTTAGTGGTGAGGCAAAGACCCCTACCTCAGAAGGGCTGTCTTTAATTTTACTCCGTGTCCCACCTCCTGGTACTGAAATCAGATTCTGCTCCTGGGGTTTGGTCTCAAAGCACACAAGGCCATCACCTTGCTGAAGCTAAGTAGCTTTGGGTCTGCTCAGTACCTGGAAAAACCGCATGTGGATGACCTTCCATGGTGGAAGAAGAAAGGTGCAATGTAAATAGTAACATTAAATAAGCACCAAATGAGCCCTGGTCCACTTAAGTCCTGAACATGGTAGTTTTTTTCTGCTCCTTTTCTCTCTTTGTCTGTCTTTCTGTCTCTCTCTGCATGACTCCATTCTTGTTTCTCTAGGAAATAAAGAATGGGGAGAAAATGAGCAGCACCTGTCACTGGTAACTTGGAAAGGCCTTAAAGACTTTACACATTTTCTACCTTTCCCCCTTCCTATTTTTTTAACCAATCTTTCGTTTTCATATCTTGAATTACTATGGTTTGATTTGATTGTATTGATTGTTTCGATGACTTATTGTTGCCGTCTGCTTTATTTATATGATGCTGTGCTTGATATTATAGTGATTGCAGTCTTTGTTGCTTTGTTAATGCCCATGTTAGCTGCTTTGAGCTGAACGCTTGCTGTTGGGAAACTGGAATACAAATATTAAATCAAGTCAAATCAAATTTCAGATTGAGCTTCAGGGAGACAAGATGGAGATGATGAGAGAGAGGTATCAGTCTGCCCAAGAAGAGAACAAGCAGCTGATCCTCAAGCTTGAAGAGCTGGAGAGGTTAGGAGCAAGTGGGGAGGATGACGCTTTGTCAAGGATGGGAGCAGAGTGATCAAAACTGAAAGGCTGTGTTGTGCAAATTTTTCCTGTGCGTATAGATCAATCAGGTGCTGTATCAGTGTTGAGTATGGAACTCTGTAGTCTTGTCATGGATGCTGGGCTTGGTGGTGATGGTGGAGAAGACAGTCACTCTGGTTGGCACACCATGCAAAGCCCAAACCATGGCTCAGCGTGAACATATGGAGCTCAGGAGAGGAGTTCACAACTGAATCACGGCAGAGTTTTGCTGCTGCCTGCAGTGATCTTTGTAAGTCTGGACCTGGGGTCAGACTTTAACTCTCTCCAGATTAACTGTTGGCGGTAGCTAGGGTTTGTCCTTTAGTTCCTGGCTTGTGGATTGCCTGGAAGAGCTAAGCTACAAGCCTGGGTTTGCACGACATGCTAAGCCAAACTATGGTTTCATTCAGTGTGATGCAGCAGCAAAAGGGAGAAACAAAATGGCCACAATCTCCTCTTCAGGAGCCCCCCCACTTCTGCATTCGCTTACTGTGACATGCGTATCAGGCTACCGGCAGTGTTGGGAAGGCAAAAAGCAAAGGCCTCTTGCATTCCAAATGTAGGTTAATACTGTATTGGCCTGAATATAAGTCTCACTGTCCCACCAGATTCCGACCGTGCAAAGTTAAAAGTGCAGCTTAAATTTGCAACCTTACAAAAACTGGCTTTTACGATATTGCTGCTGAAACATACATACGGTAAAATAGAATGGGTGTGAGTGCCTGCGGAATTTTAAGGGAGCGGCTTATATTCGGGTATTGTGTTTCTCTCCCCCCCCCCCTTTGAATTTTAAAGGTGCAGCTTATGTTCAGGCCAATACATTATACTTTTTGGGGGGTGGGGGGGTGACCAGAGGGAGGAGTCAAGGAACTGTAGCAATTTATGTAGCTATGTGCTTTCCACAACCTGCCTCTTAAGATACCTGCTGGTTCCTAGGACCAATCACCTGTGGGCAGCACTAATGATCAGTTCTCATGACAGCTCATTCAGCCAGACCTCTTCAGAAGCCCTGGAACTAAAGCAAACACATAGAGCAAGACAAATGCAATGTTCTGTGGCAAGTGGCTTCACATTAAGGAGGTCTGGAAATCAAATCTCCAGCTAAAAAATCATGGTAGCTGGGAAAGATGGGGAAGGAAATACCTTTTCCCACCTAAGGCTTTGGAGAACTGCAGGCGGGCAGTGCTGGCAGCTGATGCTGGGCAGAAATGATGGTCTGACTTGGTGCTTAACACATTCCTTTGCAATATCAGTGTTGTCAATAGGCCCGTGTTTGCTTTTCACTAGAGTTTTGGCTTGATCAGACATTGCATTCAAACAAGTTGTTGTTGTTTCCAGAAAATTGCTTATCGGCAAAGCAACAATGACTGTGCTGGCCACCTGCAGTTCCTATGCGGGATGGGTGGCCAACATCATACCCTCCAAATGTTGCTGGACTCCAGTTCCCATCAACCTTTGGCCATACTGGATGAGACTCAAGAGTCCAGCAGCCCTTGGGTGGCATTACATTGGCTGTCCAGCATACACCCACACACCACAGTGGTACCCCCAGTCGCAGACAGGACCCATTCCGGAGCTCCGGTTGGATCCCGAGGTTTCTGCAACTGGAAGGACCACTTCTGCACATGCACGCACAGCGGTAAAGCACTTCTGTGCATGTGCACACGGCGAAACCCAGAAAAATACTTCCGGGTTTGCCGTGTGCGTATCCCGAAGGATACATAACTGGAGGTGAACATAAGTAGAGGTACCACAGTATAAAGTAGCACCTATCGAAGCTTATTTACAGGCATATCTAGTCCATTTAAATGTTGAGCCCTGTTTTGATTGGCATATACCCATGAATCTTCCTTGTGGTTGCAATCCAGGAAGCTTGAAGCAGCAAGCGGTCAGAATATAGAATTTATCCAGGTCATAGCGAAAAGGGAGGAGTCGATCCATCAGGCCCAGCTGCGACTAGAGGAGAAGACCCGGGAATGTGGCGCCTTGGCTCGCCAGCTGGAGATAGCAATTGGCGATGCCAAGAAGCAGGTTGGTACCTCCCACTGGGCAATGAGTCTGAAGGAGCATTGCCATTGCAGTGGGAGCGGAATTCTCTTCCCTGAAGTGTTTTGTTTTTGAGGACCAGCTTCAGGAGATCAGTGAGAAGATGCTTTAGTACAAGGGGTGGGGATCTCAACCCTGGATCCCAAATGTGGTCCTTGGGACTCTCTATGCTTCTTCCAACCCTGCTCTGGGTGTCCTCCTTGCATGGTTTTGCTCAGCAGTTCCTTGCAGGAATGTGTCCTTGAAATGTGGCAATGCCTCACTTACCTGGAAGGAGGCAGAGGTGTCTGCGGCTGGAAATGTAGCCCACTGTACAAAAGTCCCCTCCACATGCCTTGGCCATCACACCCATGAGGTGAGGCATCAAGATCCACAGGGGCAGCAGATTCAGCCTCCAGAGAACGTGTCTCCTGTTGCCGCAGCAGCAGCTTCCTGGTGAGCAGGAGGCACTACCAGTCTCCTGTCCCTAGGGAGAAAATGGCAGGGCTGCCCTCTGGGGTCCCCTGGGCTCTTCACCCACCCAGCGTGATACAGAACAGGCACCCACCCACCCACCAATGTAGATCTTTATTCTCCCCAACCCCCTTCTTGATATCGATCTTCACTCGTTCTTTATTCCCCGGTGGTGGGAGAGGAGCACCATTTTGTGGTTCGCCCATGTGCCAAATGTCTTGGGCCAGCCCTGCCACAGATTTCCCCAAGGCTGCCCACCAGGGAATGTAGCCCCTGGGTTGAAGAGCCCTTCTCTATTGCCCTAGTAGGAGGTCATGCATATTTGATACACTTCCATCCCATCCTACTTTTGAGGAGTTCTTGAGAGCAGCCCATGCAAGGAGCCTCTTTTCTCCTTATAACAGCTCTGGAAGATGTGCTCAGCTTGAGAGAGAGCACTCAATTAAATTGTGGGTGGATAGGGACCCGCACTCAGCTCTCTCCAGTGAAAGCAAAACACTTTACCATTACATATCCTGCTGGCTCCCAGGATGTTTCCTGTCTCTGTGTGTGTTTGTGACTTGATATTCTTTCTTTCTTCTTAGTCTTTCATATTAGAAATGTGAGCTTGGTGGGGAAGTATAAATGCAAAGATAATAATGTATTGGGCCACTTGAACTGTCTCTAGATATTTAAAGTAAAATCAATGCTCCCTGCCCCCAATACACACATACACACATTTTACTTCTCCAAGTTCTTTACATCTGTTACTTTACATTCAAACTCTTGAGAGGTGGGCATGTATTTTAAAGAACATGTTTGTGTGTGTGAAGAACGTGTGTTGCCTGTAAAGCAACTCTAGTCTGGGGGGGCGGGGCGGTGTGGACAGAAATTTCCCTCCCGTCTTGTTGCTCTTTCTTCTGCTAACATTGCATATGTAGATTAACCCTGTTTCTAATATAACAGGAAAGTGAGTGCTACATTTTTTTAGTGTTTTCTGGCTTTAGAAGGTTTGGAAAATTGGAATCGAGCCACTCTCTTTCCCCAAAGGTTCTTGAGGGATGCTTTTTTTGGTTTTGTTTTTGCTAAAACCCAAAACATTGGTTTGTCTTGTTTCTATTGCTTTGCCTGCAAAAGCTGGAACAAACAAGGGAACGAGCAGCAGCAAGGGAGAGAACAGCCCAGTCCAAGATGCTAGATTTGGAAACTCAACTGAGCAGGACAAAGACGGAACTGAATCAGCTGCGGCGGAGCAAAGATGATGTGAGTGGCTTTCTGCAGCAGCACAGCTCTCTTAACTCTCTTAAGGACTTTTAGGTCCATCCCATCCTGTGTTTTGATAGGGAGGCAAGGAAGTAGATGAGTGGGGGGGATTGGTTGGTTGGTTTTGGGGGTTTTTTTAATAGGATGGAGCACAGGGAACTGATTGGGAGCATAGAAGATATGCTAAAGTTGTAAGATAAAGGGCTTAGCAGGCTGGTATTTCCGCTAGGCATGGTGAACTGCTCTTTGCTTATGTGAAGAATCCATAACGAGGTGAGCCTGGCAGTGATTTCCCCCGCTTCAACCATTTCCCCCGTCCTCATGCAGGCAGAGTGTCGGTATGAAAGCCGCCTCCATGACCTGAAGGATCGTCTTGAGCAGTCTGAGAGCACCAACCGAAGCATGCAAAGCTACGTGCAGCTCCTCAAGTCCTCTTACGCCAATGTCTTTGGAGACAGTGCCTTATCAACCTCCCCGATTCGTCCTCGATCTCCACTGTGATCAAACCTTGTTCCTTAACTTCCAGGACCCTCTTGCTACAGGCTCAGCTGGGTGGACCTATTTCAAAGCCATATCTGATTTTGGAACTTAAATAGCTCAGGATCTTCATCGTATTGTTGGCATGGGAGATTCATCCTCCCTTTATGTTGGTGATATGGTGGCATTAAGGGCTGCATTGTGTATCATAAGCCATGTTAAAGCGGGCCAACAAGGGGCACATTTACCCCCCCTTCTGTCTTTTAGTGCCTTACAGAGGTTGCATGTTTTGAAAGTAACCTGCAGTGTTTTAATCATCTTTTAATTTTATGAATGTTTTATGTATGATTTTCTCACTATGCCATGAGTTTCAAATATCATGTTTGTTGAATGCAGAACAAAATATTTAGATTTTTTTTTATATATAATAATAAAAATTGTCATCTGAAAAATTGTGAACCCATGAAAGGTTGTGTCTGCTAGCAGCATGCCTTGGGCCAGACATAGCTGGTGTGAAAACCATTCATTTTTCTTTTAATTGCATTATTCCAGTTTTTCTAGGGGTGGATATCAGTTTAAAGGTGTGACTTCAGTAATTGTGTATGTGAAGGAGAAAAGCACCTGCCCTGCTTTTTAAAGAAAGGTGTTTCATGCTATCTGTACTCTTGTAAAGGTTCCTGGGATCCATTTTTCCAGAGCTGCATATCTCTGATCACTTGTGATTTTCATGCGTGACTTTTGTGTTCAACAGTAATGTTTCGTTTGTAAAATATCCCATGATTTTTTGTTTTCAAGCTCTGTGTGTGTCTGTTATTTTTGGCTTCCTTATGTGATGAATAACATCTCTGTTCCTGCTTCTGTGCTGCACATACTGATACTCACTACATTGGGGCATGAGCTGGGGGTCAGCAAAGTTTATATTTTCTGGGCCAGATCAGTCCCGCAGAGATCCCTCCATGGGCCTGATTGCGCACGCGCTATTTTCGCATCTGCGCAGATGCGATTTTCAGCGCCGTGGAAGCGAGTCCCTGCATCGCGCTGTACTGGTTTAGTGCAGCGTGTGAATGGGCGGCTCGGTTCGGGGGTGGCTCGTGGGTCGGTCAAACGACCTCTGGGGGCCACTTCTGGCCCATGGGCAGCCTTAGGTTGCTGACCCCTGGGCATGAGCTTGCTCGGTTACTCATGAGTGAGTTTCTGTAAGACCACATTGCTAATTCAAATTCAGGAGCCTTATCCTCTTCAGCATCTGGGGGTGTGAACTATTTTCAACCTTAGGCGAGAGAGTCAGCCTCTTTTGCTGGGAGCTGGATGGGCTTCAGGTCTTAGCACCAACTACCCCTTGAAAAATGACTGTTTCTGTTTTCCTGCCCTCCAGAAATGAAACCAAGCTGACTGGTCAAACTGTCCAGAAATTAAGAGAGTCATTTTGATGGACAGGTCTATGTTTTGTTGTTATTGTTGTTTTATAACTTTATAATATATGCATATACAATATATACATATAAAAGCCCATATAAAAGGAATCACAAGACAGAGAAGCCAGTAGGAGAAAACTTCAGTCTCCCAGGACATTCAATACAGGATCTCAAAGCAGCTGTCTTATTATAAAAGAATTTCAGAAACAGACTTGAAAGAGAAGTTGCTGAATTACAACATATCACTAAACTGAAAACTATGGAGAGACCTGGTCTGAATAGAGATATTGGATTCCTGTCTCATATGCTAGTCATCTGCATACGATCCCTTGCTTTTTCCTGTAGGACTAATTGCAGTCCTTAACAGTCTTCAACAGGTTTACCATTGAGTCAATCACCCATCTCCCACTACCCTCCTGAGAAAAACCCCACCCCACCCTCCCACTATATATAAGGGTCTAGTGACCCTTGAGTGTATCTGAAGAAGTGTGCATGCACACAAAAGCTTAGACCAAGAACAAACTTAGTTGGTGTCTAAGGTGCTATGGGACAATTTTTTAATTTATATAAAAGCCCACATACAGATTGTTACAATAAAAATATCACAGCACCAGCCCTTAATAGCCAGTGGCCCTCATAGAGAAGAAAGTTCCAAAGGGCTGTTTGCACCAAACTGCTGATTCTGTAGTTTCACCCTGTCTGTACTTACCGTATTGGCCTGAGTATAAGCCTCACTGTTTTTTCCACATTCCAACCATGAAAAGTTAAAACTGCGGCTTAAATTTGTGACCGTACAAAAATTGGCTTTTATGATATCACTGCTGAACAGACACATGGTAAAACGGTATGGCTTATATTGGGTCCAATACGGTAATCATAAAGGTAAAGTAAAGGGACCCCTGACCATTAGGTCCAGTCACGGATGACTCGGGTTGTGGCGCTCATTTTGCTTTATTGGCCGAGGGAGCCGGTGTACAGCTTCTGGGTCATGTGGCCAGCATGACGAAGCTGCTTCTGGCGAACCAGAGCAGTGCACGGAAACACCGTTTACCTTCCCACTGGAGCAGTACCTATCTATCTACTTGCACTTTGACTTGTTTTCGAACTGCTAGGTTGGCAGAAGCAGGGACTGAGCAATGGGAGCTCACCCGTCGCGGGGATTCGAACCACTGACCTTCTGATCAGCAAGCCCTAGGCTCTGTGGTTTAACCCACAGCGCCACCCGTGTCCCTTCTGGTAATCATAGAACACGTAAAAAGAATGAAGGGTAATCTTTTCCATAGTGGAATACAAAGTTCCTATTTGTACCAAACATACCATTCATGAATGTTGCCAAATAAACCCCTATGAGATTTTTTGGTCATATAAATCATAAACAGCCCCCAACAGTAGCAAAGTCAGAGAGGTCCGCATCACCCCTAGCAGAATGTATTGTATGAGTCAAGTTTTTTTGAAATGCCAACAAGCACAACTATTTTAAACCATAGATCCATTGAGTAACAGGGGTGTTGCCCAATACCACCACCCCAGGTACATCATACCTACATCACAGAAAAGGCGATCTACAACAGAAATCTGAGTGCATTGTTTATTTCCTGTGTGGCAGATTACCTGTTAATGCTTACTTGATTGGATACCCTGGGGAGCCTGGCCAGTCTTTTGTCATGGTAAATATTTAGTTCCTGAGCCAGGTCACAGGCTCAACCCTTCAACCCTATTCACATCTTAAATGTGTCCTTAAGACAAGATTTGTGAGGAAAGAGACAATAGGGAGGTTTCCCACTTTGACCTTGCAGATAAATATTTGAGGTCAATTTGTTCAGGACTTTTTTCTACCTTTTTTTCTAAATCAGACACCTGATTTATATATTTATGTATGTGTTTGCTTGGTACATTTATGAACATTACATACCTAAAACAAAAAAAAATCCTTCCAGTAGCACCTTAAAGACCAACTAAGTTCTTGGTATGAGCTTTCGTGTGCATGCACACTTCTTCAGATACACTGAAGAAGATACCAATCTGAAGATACTTCTTCTTCAGATTGGTGTATCTGAAGAAGTGTGCATGCACACGAAAGCTCATACCAAGAACTAACTTAGTTGGTCTTTAAGGTGCTACTGGAAGGATTTTGTTTTGTTTTGACTATGGCAGACCAACACGGCTACCTATCTATTACATACCTAAGACCTTAAAATTCTTATAACAGCCCAGCCGCTGGCCTTGGGAGTGGTGCTTGCTTGCTTGCCTGCCAGCCATCCAGTGCCTTCGTTTCTTTCCCTGGACATGTGAGCACTGGCAGGCTGCCTGCTTCCTCCGAGTGGAACGGTGGCTTCTGGTAGCTGCTGCTTGTATGGTGAGACTACTGTTGGAATGCACGGCTGCTGGCTGTTCTAGGAAGCCCAGGTCAGCGCAGGATTAGGCAGAAGCTCTGTATGGTGATGTTCATCATCTTTGTGGCTGGCAATTGCTTTCTTCCTCCACACCTCCCTTCCCACATCATAATATACTGCCATATTGAGAAGTCACAATGTTGGAAAGCAGGTATTGCCCAGCCCTCGTGATCTCTTGCCATCTTAAAGCATGCTGTCCTTTTACTTAGCGCACTGGCAAGAAAGGAGTCCACTGGCACAGGCTGCGATTTGAATGGTCCTGGGGGGATTCTTTAAAATCCTCACATGAGTAGAGTGACCATGCTCCGAAGCTCAAATTCAGTATTTATGAAGCATACCAAGTGCTACTCTAATTATCTCGCTCTTGCTTTTAACAGTGGAATGTCCCTGGGACACTGACTTCAAAGTGTGGCAGCTCTGCTACTTGGGGTGAAAACATTATTAAAAATGAGAACATCTGTAATTTAGTATGTACAGCAGACTAACATTGATGGCTACCCTTGATACCTTCATATTCATACCAATTTCATTACTGTCCTGATTTGATAGCTGTAAGATGTACTTAACTCTTTATATATCTCTCTTCATTATATATAACCCCGCTGCTAGAAGAGCACCTTTTATACTTGATTTACAATACTGCCTTACTCTTTATATATTTATGTTTTCATTTTCATTTTATTCATTGCTAGATGGACAAACTATATTTAAAACTTAAAATTTACAAAGTAAAGCAACTGGCAAGTTCTACTGTAAACATTTATATGTTTAGAGAATTTTAATTTAATTAGAGTAATTCAGACTATCATGAACTCTCACTGTGAAAGCAGTGAGGTTGCTCTAGAATAACCTTACTCTTATTCCTAGAAAATATGTTGGGGGGGAAGTAAACAATACTGTCATCAGTAGTCTATGACTCACCTTAGTCAATAGATCAAACCTATAGATCCCTCAGTAATGCTATGGATAGCCATAGAGACTCGATATGCTCATTTCTTTCAGTTCACAATTTTTTTTATCCTCCCTTCGAATATCCAATGTGCTGCCTCCCTCCCTCCCCCCCCGCTTGCTTTTTCATTGCCCCTTGGATGGGCGGTTGTTCTTTAGTTGTTGTTCTTCAGATGGTGGAGAGGCTGATGGTCTTAACTTGTGTTGTTAACAAAAATCTGCCCTTTTCCCCTTAAGGGGTATCCAAGAGCCCATATAGAGTCCTTACGTAGGTTCCCTATTGGTAGGAGAAAATAACAGAGGCCAACTACAGAATATTGAGAAGCAAAGCAGCTAGTAAGCCTGATCTTTATTAAAGCTGTTGCAACAGGGTCCTCACTCACCACACGCAGGAGGGAGGAGGAACCCAGAACAATGGCACACAAGGCCTTATATAGACTTTTGAAATTGCCACCCTGTAGATCAAGACCACCCCCAGAAACATCATACCTACATCATAGAAGGGGTGTAGCTCAAGACCACCCCCCAGATACATCGTACCTACATCACAGAAAGGGCAGTCTACAACAGAAATTAGTTTTTCTCCTGTCATTTATCTCCTGTCTGGCAGGTTACTTGATTGGATGCCCTGCTTACTTGATTAGATTGCCTGGGGAGCCTGGCCAGTTTTTTCTAATGATAAATACTTAGTTCCTGGGCCAGGTCACCGGCTCACACCCTATTCATATCTTAAATGTGCCCTTAAGACAGGATTTGTGAGGAAAGAGACAATGGGGAGGCTTTACCATTTTCCTCTGACCTTGCAGAGAAAACATTTGCTCAGTTTGGGAATCAAAATGGTTCCAGGTCGGTCTTTCTGTGCTGATCTATGTACGTGCTTGTTTGGTACACTTATGAACATTTAACATATACCCAAAACCTCAAAATTCCTATCACACTTTCATGTTGTCTGGGAACCTGGAGGTATGAGCTGGCAAAACTGGCAAAGTAGAGGGCACCCTCCCAGGACTGCTGGGCACTGGTCTCCCATCAGCTGGGGAGGGAGAGCTGAGAGGTGGGTGACCATCCCTGTGTATGTGTGCCTGATGGTTTTGGCAATGGTTTTGGATAATCCACATGGGTTGGAAGGGTGTCAGTCTCTGCACTGAAAGGGAAAATTTATGGGATGTGAGGCTACTCAACAGCCCAGCTCCTCGGGCAGAGCCTGCGGGTACTTGCTGTCAGAAAGGAAGGGAATCCCAGCCACAAACCAGAGTAAAGCAGCGCTCAGTAGACAAAGATCTTTATTGTTGCGCAACAGGTTCCTACAGGAGCAAGAACCCCGAGAATGGGGTGACATTGACTTTTAAAACTTCCCACAATATCCCAGAATACAGTTTGTACAGCTACAGATAGGTAGCCGTGTTGGTCTGCCATAGTCAAAACAAAAAAAATTCCTTCCAGTAGCACCTTAAAGACCAACTAAGTTAGTTGGTCTTTAAGGTGCTACTGGAAGGAATTTTTTTTAGTTTGTACAGCATCATTGATACGTCATCTTTACATCACTGACATGTCATGAAAGGGGAGGGTTACAGAGGGATTTACAAACTAGCATAGGCAAAACATGTCCAGGTACAAGATTGACATAGGCAAACATGTCTCAACGCCTCTTAAGTACACACCATCCGTTATAAATCCCTTTGCGCACCCAGGCCCTGGGGGCAAGTTCGGTGGTGGGTTCTTGGTTTCTTTAGTCAGCTAACTGCTCAGCAATTGACACTGGGCACTTCCCTGGGGTGGGGGTGGGGGTGCACGTGCCCTCACGCTTGAGAGATTATGGCAGGAAGTGGTGGGGAAGAAAGTCCTTAATGGTGTTAGAATGAAGTGAATTGGTCAAACTACTTATTTTATATGATTTTCTGAAGGTTTAAGGTTTTTCTAAGCTGACAGTCTATGGGCGAGGGGTTTTGACACATTTATTGCAACAAAGTATCAACTTAGCAATCGAAGCCTAGCTAATGACGTTTTAATAGACTGAATCCATTGTTCTCCCAGCGGGCAGCCAAGCGCGCAAAAGGTCGAGCTGAGTTACCTTGCAGAGGGGAAAGGCAGCTTGAGTGGGAAGAGATTCTGTCCACTAGAGGCCGCTATCCGCTAAACGCTATTGGCTACCTGTCAAAATCCAACGCTTTTGATTGGTCTAGACGCAGTAGTATGCAAATGCAGAGTTCATTCACAAGTCCTTGTTCATATTGATAAGGGGTTTCAAAAACAAAAAGGAAACCGAGTCTTTATTAATGAAATATATGTGGTGCTTGGTGCAACAGTGTATGGAAAGGCTTTTCTTGGGCTCATCGTCTCGCGCCCTAAGTACGGGGGTGGGGGGGCGTTTCTGGGACTGGCGAGACCCACAATGCAACTGTGCCCCCCCCCATGGAAATTCTGTAACGGCTCGAAGTGGGGTGCTGGCCTCAGCTGGGAGTGGGGCTGGGAAGGGGGCACCAGCTTAGGTCGATAGGACCTGGGCATGTTCTTGACAGGCCTTTATTCAAGGATGATTCTATTATCTCTAATTATATTATTATTATTATTTATTATTATTATTATTATTATTATTATTATTATTATTATTATTATTATTATTATTATTTATTATATCCTGCCCATCTGGCTGGGTTCCCCCAGCCACTCTGGGTGGCTTCCAACACACACAAAAATAATAATAAAACATCAAACATTAATAGTAACAATCAGATCCTACATGAAAAGTCACAATAACTTTAAAGTAAACAACTTATACCAAATAAAGCAGTATGCAATAATGCATTAGAATCCAATAGCAAACACTAACATCAAACATGTGGGTGGCGCTGTGGGTAAAACCTCAGTGCCTAGGACTTGCCGATCATAAGGTCGGCGGTTCGAATCCCCATGGCGGGGTGAGCTCCCATCGTTCGGTCCCAGCTCCTGCCCACCTAGCAGTTTGAAAGCACAATTAAGTGCAAGTAGATAAATAGGTACCACTCTGGCGGGAAGGTAAATGGCATTTCCGTGTGCAGTGCTGGTGCTGGCTCGCCAGAGCAGCTTCGTCACGCTGGCCACGTGACCCAGAAGTGTCTCCGGACAGCACTGGCCCCTGGCCGCTTAAGTGAGATGGGTGCACAACCCTAGAGTTGGACACGACTGGCCCGTACGGGCAGCGGAACCTTTACCTTTACCTTTTACTAACATTAAACATTGGCAGGTAATAATTAAACAGTTTACACTTATCAATTACAATGAAGAATTACTCATCTATAATTGACAAAAATAGCAGCAAACCACAATACCTAAAATACCACAAATCATACAAAACAATGTAAAAGGGTTAAATTAAGAAACAAGGACACACAACTTATAATTATTATAATAATAATTATTATTATTAAATGGCCACTGGTCTCATCACCTCCTGGCAAATAGAAGGGGAAGAAACGGAAGCAGTGAGAGAGGGATGATGTCTCTTGGCTGTTATATCTTTTCCGTCCACTAGTGGCCGCTGTGTCACTCTTCCTACTATTCTTGAGTATCACTCTTCCTACTATTCTTGGCTGTTATGTCTTCTTCTTCCACTAGTGGCAGAGGAATGATGATCTTTGTTTGTTTGTTTTTTAAATTATATTTATTAAAGTTTCAAAAAAGCTTACAAAAATAAGAAAAAGAAAGAAAAAAGAAACAAAAAAATACAAAATACAGAAAAATAAAAACAATTAAAAATAAATCAATTTTTCCATGTCTTATCTTTCATTTACTTGTTTCCCTGACCTCCTCACACCTCCCTTTTTTGTATTCCAGTTCAGTTAGTTAATTCAGCAAATCCTTTCCCTCTTTGTTTTTATCTTAATCCTTTATCTTAATATATTATAACTTTACATTCTCACCTGTTAATCCATTTTTTACATTCTCCTTTGTAACATTACTGCTAAAACCACTTAGCTTCATTCCAACATCATTCTAAAGGGCCCCATTACCTTCAGTAGCTTATTTAAGGGACATTCATCAATAAGGGACAGCAGCGGGACATGGCCCTGGGATAAGGGACTGTCCCGCCAAATAAGGGATGCTTGACAGCTATGGGCTTGTTGCGACTCAAACTTGTCATAACTTCAGTTATGAACTTGTCATAACATCAGTTACTCTTCCCCAACGGACGTTTTTTCTATCCTGGCACCTTCAGTTCCGGCCAACTGCCTTTTGCATCATAGCATTCTCTGGCCAGTTAGAATCTTGGAGGTCACCGTGGTGACAGCAGGAAACAGGCTCATGTGACGCCAGTTCCAGGGGCTCCCAGGATGGGATGCTGCCCTGAGTTAACACTGAGCGCGGGTGCGTTTGAGGACCACAGGGTGGGGGGTGGGTATCACCCTCATGTTTACCATGAAAAGAAGGGGAATAGCAGAGCATCTTGACAGACAGAATCTGTTATGGCAACAGCAGCCGGGCAGGGCTATTCATCCATGGAAGAGACAAGGAGAGGGAGAAGATGGGGGAAAGATTCTTCCCCATGGGATCAACCGGACGCTAGGGCACAATCCAATAGCAGGACGACCTCCCACAAGCCACTGTTGTATCTATACTGTGTACCTCTTCCCCTTCCCTGGAAGCGTCAGATGGGGGAGGCGGTCTCCACCACTCCTGCTCCTGTGGCCACCTCTGACACCTGGAAAGGTTGAGAAAGGAACCACCAAAATTATCAAGGGTTCAGAGTAACTCCCTTATATGGAAATATTGGGACCTTTTAGGTTAGAAGGAAGGATGCTCTCTGTCAGCCCTGGTAGTTGTATTAATTCTAGAACCATTAGCAATCAAGTTATGCAATGCCCTCTCTGGTACAGGAGTGGTTGCAAACGGAAATGAACAGAGGACCTTGGAACTTATCCCCGAAGGTTTAAGAAAAAGCCTGCCTGCCTGCCCATGGGATGAAAGTTAGGGGAGATCCAACCTGACCCACCAGCTTTGCCCACCCCCCAAGTTGCCAGACATCCAGCCTTCTGAAGTAAAATCTCCAGCCCCAGCCCATCAGGGGATTAAATACATATGGGAAAATGAAAACATTGAGTCAGGGGATGAGAGGCTCCCTCCAGTGACCAAGTTGAGTCTGTGCCGGCTCAGTAAACTTCTCAGCTTTGACACAGAAGGAAGGGTCTTGCCCAGCTAATGATTCTCTGATCCTAGGAGACTCAAACAATTGGTCCGTCTATTGCAGTACCGTCTACTACATTGATTGCAGCAGGTCTCCAGAGCTTTAGGCAGGGGATGTTCCCAGCCCTGCCTAGTGATGCCCTCTCTTGAACCCATGACCTTCTGCATGCAAAGCAGGTGCTGTGTTACTGAATTACGGCCTTTGCCTGAAATACTCTCCCTGGACTGGTTTTCCTGATGCTTCCGCTGCTGCTGCCCTCCTTGGTGCCAGGCAAACATGCTATTGTACTCCTGCTTCAACTTTTTAAAAAGCACTGTAAAATGAAAGCATCTTGGCTTGCTCTGCTTTGACTCTTAGCTGCATTTTAAATTTGTTATTCTTTGCAAATTCAGGCTTAAATGTACATTGTTCTACAAAACGCAATGTAGACGGACAGTAGTACTGAAAATATGTGATTTTGAAGGAGCCTCAGACTTTATTGGCACATCTAGTGAAATATATATTCAAGAGTAAGTCCCACTGAAGGCCATTGAATGGGCCTTAGTCATGGCTTCTCTAAGCCCCATGGGGGGCACTGGGACCTTGACTAACTGGGGTGGCTTTTTAAGGGAATCTGCCTTTCTCCCTTCTCTCTTGCTGTCTATCACAACATCCACTTGCATGTATGTTACCGTCTCTAAGTTGTCCAAAGATTTCATCCATTCCCTGGCTATAAATCCTTACCTTCTCAGCTGGCTTCTCTGTCTGCTTCATGGGACAACGAAGCAGATCAGGAGAGCATCTAGATGGCACAATTTCCTACCTGCCATGTTGATAGGAATGCTGACACAAAAACCACATTTATCTAATCTGAGAGCACACCTTGCACTGCTTACTGAACGATGTCCGGTAAGAAGTGAGCAACGGAATAGTGATGGTGCAAAGTTGTTTCCTGCTGTCTCTACGGTAACCCTGCAGAATGTGAGGAAGGGGCAAGGAGAATATTAGAATCAGAATCAGATGATGTCATCATGGACGGTGGAAGAGCAGCCTGGGGATGAGAAAAGGGTGATCAGTTCACCCTTCCTGGTTGACCATTCATCTTCACAAATGCTCCCTACACATTTTTAAACATAGTTACCATAATTTTCCTTTGGAGTTTGTTACTATCTTCCATGGAGACGATGTTGGAGAAAGAGAATTGCACTCTGGAGATGGCCAGCCGAGAGGAAGTTGTAGGAAGTACTCAAACCCTACGGTTCCTGCCTTTGTAACTTTTTCAGCTGACCCAGATCAAATGACCGGTCTAATGGAATCAGTCATGCCCACCCAAAGCCCACTTGGGTAGACCATAAAAGAGGGTGGACCCTCTTTTGACTTGTGAAGAGTGGAGGCTGCAGGTAAGGGAGCCCCATCCCACCCCCAGATCAAGGGGACCCTCAAGCATAGACAGTAACTACTGTCCCCTCTCAGGACCCGGCTTGGAAAATAGATGGTGGGTGATGGGAGTCAGACTGCATTACAGTAGGGGTAGGCAACCTGAGGCCTGGGGGCTGGATGTGGCCCGATCGCCTTCTCAATCCAACCTGTGGACAGTCTGGGAATCAGTGTGTTTTGACATGAGTAGAATGTGTCCTTTTACTCAAAATGCACCTCTGGGTAATTTGTGGGGCATAGGAATCCGTTCATTATTTTTTTCAAAATATTGTCCGGCCCCCACATGGTCTGAGGGACAGTGGACCGGCCCATGGCTGAAAAAGTTTGGTGACCCTGCACCACTTCCCCACCACCACCACCGAAGAACCAACAACTCAGGGGCTGCCCAGGGTCATGAAGAAAGGAGATAGAAGCCTCGGAGGAAGGGGAAACATGGCAGTTGAGGTCAAGGTGACAGCTGTCCCTCTGCAGCATCAATGTCCAGAACGTGTAGTATTTATTTATTTAAAGTGTCCCCGGATTCATTGAAAAAAACCTGGTAACCTTAACCTACAATTGTTAGAATTGGCTGTGGGGTTTTAAAGAAGTAATTATTATCCCCCCCCCACACACATTGTGAGGAGCTCAACCTGCCTCTCTTTTCTGCCAACATCAGGGACAGGCCTCTTGAGCAGGGAGGGAGAAGCCTGGCTTTAGAAAGCCACTTCTGAGATCACATAGGAGGTGGGGTTGCGGGCTTCACGCCCCTCCGTGGGTGCCCCTCCGCAGGGCTGGCTCCAGAGGGAATCCCTGGCCGCATCATTACCCTGGGCCAACCAATCGGCTGGCTCCAGGGGCGTGGCCTCGGCTATTTAGGACGGCCACAGCCAAGGCTCCTCCTCTTTTCCTTGCTGCAGCTGACCCGGCTTTCCCTCCCCGTCCCACCCTCTTTAGGCTAGGTTCTCTGAGGTTGCTATGAACTCCAGTTGGTCGCAGTCAAGGGGCCTGGTAGGAATTTTCCCAAATGGCAGATTGGCACCAGCCATTTGGTTTTCGCCTACCTCATAGCAAACCGTCACAACTCTTTGGTATTGGCGGTTAGGCATTGATGGGGGGGTGCTGTCCTATTGTTATGCAAATGAAGGGGGAGGAGCGCCATCACCTTCCCCAAACTAGGGTAGTCCGGTAAAGGATTCCAGGGGACGTGGCCTTGTCCTAAGCCTAAGGAGGTGTGGGCCCACGGCACGCCCCCACGCCATGACAGGGGGGGCGGGGACACCGTGCCTCAGCAGGACTCCTCCCACTGGTGATTAACCCTTCCAGCTTTCAAGCCGGTTAGTAGTTAGGACCAATGCCTAAGCCAATACCTCTCAATTCCTGTAATCAATAAAGTTGTGGCCTAATTTGACTCATTAACCTGAATTCTTTTGTCCTGTGTCTTTATTTCCTGGGGGGGGGGAGGCGGGAACTCGCCACGCAAACAGTTCCTCACTAGGGTCATAGAGCAGGGGTAGGCAAGGTTTACCTCGCCTGGGCTGGTTCACTCCCGCAGAGATCGCTCCGTGGCCTGGATCACGTCTGTGCATGTGCAGATGCAATTTCTGGCACTGTGGAAGCAAGTCCCTGCTCCGCTGGTTTAGCACAATGCATAGGGACTCATTGAGTGGGCAGCTTGGTTTGGGGGTGGCTTGTGGGCTGTTTAAACAACCCCCGTGGGCCGCTTGTAGTTGCCAGCCCGTCATAGAGCCTGTTCTGCTGACTAGCAACACGCCCCCAGCCCTGTTTAGGGAAGCTTTTAATATTTGTTGCATTACTGTATTTTAATATTTTGTTGGAAGCCATCCAGAGTGGCTGGGGTAGCCCAGTCAGATGGGCAGGGTATAAATAATAAATTTATTTATTTATTTATTATTATTATTATTATTATTATTATTATTATTATTATTATCCGTCCCTCTGCCTGGACAGCAGAGCACAGCTAGGTCAGGGAGGGAGCCAGCCAGCCAGCCAGGAGGTGAGAAAGGAAGGGTCTCCTTCTCTAGGAGAGGAAGGCAGCTCAGTGTGTAGCCTCTCGCGGACCTTTCTATGCCAAACGTAGCTGTTTAAATTGCTTTTGAGCAGGCAAACATTTCAGTGATTATTTTGCACTGGCATACAGTGGTACCTCTGGTTACGAACGCTTCTGGTTACGAGCTCCGCTAATCCAGAAGTAGCTGCCCCTGGTTGCGAGCTTTGCCCCAGCATGCGAACGGAAATCATGTGTGGAAGGTGTGCACGCAGCGGGAGGCCCTATTAGTGAAAGTGCGCCTCAGAATAAGAACAGTTTCTGCTTAAGACCCGACCTCCAGAACGAATTAAGTTCGCAACCAGAGGTACCACTGTATATCTTGATCACCAAGTTGATCTTTTATGAGTTGATGGTGTGTGTGTTTGTCTCTGTGTTTTTCACCCCAAATTGCAGTGTATCAGGGGAAACACTGGGACCCCTTTCTCCCCACCCAGCATGCTACTCAAGTGATAAAAGCACTGATTTCAGTGCAACCTCTGCACTGTGCTGAAATGAAGAGAGAATGGAAAAAACTTAAGTAGGGTCATGTGTGTGTTTGTATGTGAGGGAGAGAGTGTGCTTCAGTTCTGGTACTAACAAAAAAATCCTGGGTTAAATGTGTGCTTGGAGGCAACCTGTCCTGCAACTGTCTACCTTTCTGAGCCACTTATCTTACCAAATTGTTATTATTTATTAAATTTGTCTACCATCTTTCATGCGACGATTCCAGGGAGCTTGACAACAGAAAAATATGGAATGAAGATACAAAATACATAATGAAACAAAAACAACCCAACCCCCCCCCATTTAAAAAGCCGTAGAATGTTAATTAATCGGCTGAATGCCAGTTTCAGCTGGCAGACTTCAAGGGTTCTCATGAGAAGCAAAGCATATTCCTGCCAGCCTAAAACCTGCCCATCCCTGCTATAAAGAACACATCAACCACCAGTTGGTTATTATATTTTTATTAAAACAAACATTATATTCACATTTTGTTTGTCTGGTTTGTTGGGTTTTGTTTTTTGCTTGCAATATACAGGCTCTTGAAGGGCCCTCGCCAACAGCCAGTTCTTCCCATGCAAACCAATTGAAAGGAAGGACTCCAGCCCGGTGAGGCACAGTACATGAAGAGGTGGCACATGTCAAGGGGCTGGGGGAGACTTGAAAGAGAAGATAGCCCAGAGTGTTAAGGCAGAGCACCGGAGAGCAAGAACCACAGGAGCGCAGACCCACCCAGGGCAGGATCCGGAGGAGTCTCTCAGTTTGCCTGCTCCTCGTGGATGTGGGTGAAAGTCTCACGTTTTGCTCCAGACTTCCAAGGTGCATTCTTGGCAGAGCTCAAAAACAGAAGTTTCCAGGGATCAGGTTGTTAACCAAAAGCTGTCTGAGCTGTAGCAGCTGAAACTACTCAGGTTTTGGGAACCTGCAATAAAAGCCCCACTCCCCAACTCTCATGCGTGCAGTTGTCCCCTTTCTTTGGATCTTCCTTCCCTCCTTAACCTACACACACACACACACACACACACACACAAACTTCCACAAAACCCTAACACAAATAAATAAAAACCTTGCACTTGCTCAACATACACCAAAAATAAATTATAAAAATCAAAGCCTCCAGATTTTTCAAGACGCAGTTTGTAAATCAACACATCCCGTGTGTCAAGTGGCTCAATTTGGCAAATTCTGCTCAGCTGCTTGGGGGTTGGGGGGGGGGCGCAGGATAAGAAGCTGCCTTAAACCAGATCCAACTGTCCATCCATCTTCTCCAGTATTGTCTACCAGACAAAAATGAAAGGACCCTGAAATGAGACAGATGCACGTGTATGCATGAGAATGAGTAAGGAACCAGCAAGCTGTCAGGTACCAAAGGATGGCCATCAGACTCCAACCAGAAAGACAGTGTGTGTGTGTGTGTGTGTGTGTGTGTGTGTATAAGAGAGTAAAGACTCAGCGGGCAGCATTTGGGGGAGGAAATGAAGTGCCTTTATAGTAAAGTCAGTATAGCCCAGTGTGCTCTATTCCAGTGCTCGCCTAAACTATTAATAAGAGTTTTACAGGAAGGTGTCTTATGCCATGTTATCCCTCTAGCCTAGTATTTACTCTGACCTGAAGCCCTTCAGGGTTTCAGGAACAGATGGAGCTTTACCATCCCCTGATGTTACCTGAACCTATTTATATATATCAATCTAGAGATTTTGCTAAGGCGTCGTCTACCTGTCTTTTTTTGCTAAGGCATCTACATATTAAAAAGACTTACCAGGTGAATTGCCAGCTGTAATAAGAGACTTTTCAGTGTTGGCCCCAGAGCAGTGGAACTCTGCCCCTTTGGGGATGCAGCAGGCCTCATTCCTTGCCATGTTCAAGAGGGCTTTGAAGCCCCCTTTCAGTCTTCAAAGTCCACTGAAACATGGCAAGGGATGAGGTGGAAAATATTCCCTGCATAATTTGCTATTTCAACTCTCTTTGGTATGGTCAACCGCTTTTCCAAGCCAAAATTTTAATTAAAGGGAACCTTGCACTCCCTCTGTAGGCAGGGTGCGGTGATGGTTCACTGGGCATGAAGAATTCACGGAGGAGACAGGAGACAATAGCTATGAGACATGGCGGCTCAACCAAGCACCCATGGTTGGGGCAGTCTATTTCAAATGTGCCCTTGCCTGTGAACTTTCCAGGGGCCTCAGGCCAGAAATGATTGACTACAAGAAGCTGGCCAAGATAAAAAGGCCCACACTACCAGAGAGCTGGTGTGTCTGTGTGTGTGTGTCATTGGTTACTCAGAGAATATGCAGCACTCAGCTGGCTGGACTGCAATCCTTCAAAGGCAAACTCCAACTGATAAGTCATGACTGTGAGAGAGGTCAGACCTGGGAGGACAGCCAGCAGCAACTCTTCCTAAACTTGCTGGTCCAACACTTCCTGCATTCTGTGGTCTATTGCCACAATGAGTGTGTAGCTCAGGTTCAGCTCAAGAGTACGTTCGCTAGAGGACTCTTAACAAACCCCAAGACAAAACTGCAGGCAGAGGGGCGTTTCCAGCGAAGGACCCAGGGCCCAGGTTCAGCTGAGAAGAAGCCCTCTCTCCGCACCCCCAGCACTCAACTATGCAAAGCTCCACACTGGAGGTTTCTGCCTTTGAAAGCTTTAGGTGGTTTTCAGCCGGGAGGAGTAGCATTAGTTGGGTGCTTCGGGCGGGTGGGTGTTGTAGAGAGCAGCACGGCTGGATCATTCATTTTGTAAAAAACCCAGAAGAATCCAGGCCTAAGTTAGAGTGAGCAGAGACAGAGGGAGTGTGTGATCCTGTGCACACATGCCCTCGATTCAACAGCATTTGCCAGCTCTGTAAGAAGCAAGTGGTGCCACCAATCTCTTTTTATGTCCCGCGTTAAGTGACGAAGTAAGAAAGAGGGGGAAGGAGGGTCTTCCCTACAAATAAGCCCTGCGAGAAAGCAGCCCTCACAGTCCACCCAAACAGCCCTCCTATTTGGAGTGCCATTCTGATGAATGAAGCTTCTCCCCTCAACAGCTAGCCCTCTTCGAAAAACATCCTCCAGAGATCCCAGAGGCAAGTTGTTTAATTAGCTGGCTGCTTCAGAGTCAGGAAACACCCCTCCATTAACGACACCACCCCCCCGCCAAAAAAACCACCAGAGTTCTGTCCCAATTGACAACTTCTGGGCTCAGGGGGTCTCCATCTCTTCTCCTGCTTCTGGAAAAACGCTCCCTTACGCAAGCCCTCCTGCTCTCCTTGCAGACACAACTCAGGCAGTGTGTCTTCCCACCCCCAACAACTGGGCCAGTTCCTTTTCTGCAGGTCTTGCCAGCCGCCAACACGGAACCGCCCAGAGCAAGTTGCCCAGCAGATCAGATGCTTGTGAGGTGGGCCCCCTCACCACCTGCCTCTTGCAGTTGTCAACTACCGCTAGACAGAGGTTCGATGGAGGTTGTGGGGGAGGACCAAGGAAGGTAGATGTCAAGGAGGGGGTGGGGGGAGGCGGAGTCCATGGCGGTTCCAAAAGCCGAGGGAGGGGGTTGCATCTTCTCCACTCCTCAGCAGAGCGTGTCGGTGTTGAAGGAGAGCTGAGCCTGTGGGAAGATATACAAAAATAGTACGGTATGATTTGGGACATGGCACTTTTCGGAAGAACAGGTGCAAAACCCTGGGCTAGAGGGAGGGGGAAAAGAAAAGAAAAAAAACACAAGAGGCATCTACAGCTGACAGGTGGCCATTTATCCACCAGATGCTGCAGTCTTGCCAGGTAAGAATCGCAGGACCAACTGCAGCTGCCACATTCCATAAGAGCTGGCTGCATTAATGCCTTTCTTTAATTCAGTGGCAGGAGAGGATGCCAAGTGTGGTGGAAGATTCAAGGAGGATGGTGGTGCTAGCAGCAGAGACTGCTGCCTCCTCCCCTTCTTCATCTCTCTTCTTCCCTCCTCTCTCCTCCCCTGCCAACATAGAAAGAGCGAGCAGAACTGAAAGCGAAGTGATACTCATGCTCACCCGGCTGCTTGCAGCAGCATAGCAGCACATCCAAGGGGAAAGTCCGCATTGCAGGGCAGCTGAAGGAAAATGGTGCAACCTGTTGACTGAGAGCAGCTACTACAAGCCCAAACAAGTGCCACCTTTTTCTTGCTGCTGCCACCTCAGGCTCCTGCTTTTTGCAACCTCCCTTTTAGCCACAGTTGCATGCTGGCTCTCCCCACCCTCCATCCACATTATTGTAAGATTTAGGGGTGGGGGAGCCGGCACTGTGTACCATTGAGTAGCACCAGAAAAAAGCATTTGTGTTGATGAGGAGACGAAACTTTCTTTATCTCAAATTAGACCTAATATAAATGAGATTACCCAGCCAAAGCAAGTGCTCACACCTCTCACTCAGTCTGTAAAAAAGGTAAAGGGACCCCTGATCATTAGGTCCAGTCGTGGCCGACTCTGGGGTTGCGGCGCTCATCTCGCTTTGCTGGCCAAGGGAGCCGGCGTACAGCTTCCAGGTCATGTGGCCAGCATGACTAAGCCACTTCTGGCAAACCAGAGCAGCGCACGGAAATGCTGTTTACCTTTCCGCCGGAGTGGTACCTATTGATCTACTTGCACTTTGATGTGCTTTCAAACTGCTAGGTTGGCAGGAGCAGGGACCGAACGGGAGCTCACCCTGTCGCGGGGATTTGAACCACCAATCTTCTGATTGGCAAGTCCTAGGCTCTGTGGTTTAACCCTCAGCAGCACCCGCGTCCCTCTCAGTCTGTAGAAACCAACAAATTAGGGACTCTCTCATCAGTACCTATATGGGGGGGGGATGCTTAATTTATCATTTTTCTCTTTCTAATACGTAACTCGAAATGCAATTCCTTTCATCTTGCAAGTGTAAACTTCAAATAAGATTAAATGAAAAAGAAAATAGTATCATGGCTGCCATGAGAGCAGTCCTCTCACCCGCTCCTCTTCAAAGCTGATCAGGCCCTCGTCATCTGTTTCCAAGTCCTCGGGCTCCTCCACCACTAGGGCCCGCAGCTCAGTTGGGGCTGCACGGGGCCGCAGAAGGTTCAGCAAGCGCTGGAGAGGCGATTCCATTGAACAGGCTGGGCTGGTCTCCTGCTGCTCTAGGTTGTCACTCTGCTTCTTAGCGAAGTTCACAAACACCTAGGGATGGGGAGGAGGAGAAGAGCAAAGTGATAGTCTTACACCATATATATGATTCAGGTAGGTGGTCATGTTGGTCTGACGCAGTCGAAAAAAATAAACAAATTGTCCAGTAGCACCTTAGAGACCAACTAAGATTGTTCTGGGTATATGAAGAAGTGTGCATGCACACGAAAGCTTATACCCAGAACAAACTTAGTTGGTCTCTAAGATGCTACTGGATAATTTTTAAATCCCTTCCCCATATATGAGACTGCTTTAACCTGTATATGCCCACTCAATCACTTCAATCTGTGCTAGTTACAAGTGACACATAATTCTTGTTCCACACTTGGAAGAAATGGGGCTTTTAGTGAGGCAGCACTCACACTTAGGAACTCTGCGCTTATTGACATCAGGCAGGTACCTTCACGGTACTCCTTTCAGCACCAGCTAAAAACATTTTTGTTTCCTCCCCAGACATGTAGAATGTTTACATTATCAGTGATATTAATTATTATTTGAATGTTTTAGATAACTGTTTTTACTGATTTTTTTGTTTTGTTTTGCTCTTTTTCTTTGCAAACTGCTTTGATGGTTTTGTTTTGTTTTGTCTTTTACAACAAAGAGGCCAAGGAGTCAATTGCCTGACCCCCACCAAGTTATCTCCAGAATTTTGGATAGAGGTCACCTCCACTCCTGTTCCCCAAAAACCCTTTAACCAGAAATTCCAGGGATGTAAGAAGTGCCAACTGGTCATGGCAGAGAACTCATTGAGAAGGCCAACTCAGTGCACTTACTTCTTTGAGAAAGGCAAATTCCATGCTAGCGTATTATTAGCAAAGGGACTGAAAATACAAATGCCTGCATTGCAATGTCCCTACACATACATCTCTGGTGTGCAGCTGGATCACCTGCCCTAAGATGAAAAGATAATGAGTCTGGGCCTGTTTAGCTTAGGGGGAAAAGGGAGAGTACAACTGCAGAAGTCTGCAACATGATGAATGGGACAGAGTGAAATTTTTCTCCCTCTCTCCTAACAAGAGAACCCAAGCCCCCGCTCTGCATGAAATGGATTGGCAAGGATATTCAGGAGAGACACAACAGCAGACTGACTACATGTCTCAATGAACATGCCCCCCCTCAAATACATGTTTAAATTGGCCACTTTCATTTAAAGAAAACAGCCTTTTGGGACCCTGATCTGGAAAATGGTCCCAGTATGGCTTGGGACCCCATATTAGGCACCTTCTGAAAACCACCTCTCCTCACTCCTGCCTCTAATTGCTATTTGCCTCAAAGGTGCTGCTGTTACTTTTTAAGAAACCAGTTTTTCCATATTATGTCCCACAACACCCCTGGGTTGAGATTGTCACGCAGTGCATAATGGATATATGAAATTTGCTGTCAAGAAGTACGATGTATCACAAGGAGTTGCTTTCTATTGGGACAGCTGTCTGTCCACCTGGCCGTGACTCTCTGGGTCACTGGTCTTCCCCATCCCCTGCCAGCTCAGAAACCATGGACTGAAACTGGACCTTCTGCATGCAAAGCATGCTCTTCCACTGAGAGGTATGGAAATAGCCAACTGGCTTAGGTGGCTTCATAGAAGAAGTCAATGGAGGAGGCCTTATTGATGGCTATTAAGAATGAGAGCTAAACAGAACCTCCATGGCATAACCACTTAATATCAGCCCCTTGGCTCCCCACAGCCGGGTGCTCTTGATGGCTCCACCCTCAAGAGGTCAGGGAATGGCCCTGAGAGGCTCCTGCACTCACGTTGTCCAGTGTGGTCTGACTGACGGAATAATCCTCAATGCCCAAGATGTCCACCACTTGCTCCATCTTGCTGAAGACCTGAGCCAGCGAGATCTGCTCTGACTTCAGCTGGTACTGCACCTTTGTGTGGTGCCTCTCCTTGGAAAACAGAGACAAAACATCAGCACAGCACCAGAACGGCCTCTCCCTTTTTTGCACCCCACCCCCTTCTAAATCTGTCTCCTGGTGGACTTTAATACCCAGTGCTATGTCCGCATGAGTGAGTAGCTCAGAAGAGTTTGCATGATGCCAAACTCCTCACATTTTTCATCTGGCACCAAGATTGTGTGCAGGGCAGTCAGGTAGGAGCTCTGCTGAATCTCCCTCTGAACGTCATTTCGTTATAGTTCTGTTTTCAATGCCACACAAACTTCTTCAGGCTCTTTTTATGTTCTCTTATTGGCAGTTTAGGTGTAGGGTCGTGGTTCCCAATGTGGGGCACACCCCCCATAGGGGGCAATTTGATTTTTAAGGGGGGCAATTCGAGAATGAGTTATTAACAGTTAATGGCCTTTTAGGCTCCCTCCAAGTGAATAGGAGTTCACTTTTTGAATAGTAACAATCATATGTCACGAGGGGCGGGGAGGGAATCAGGATTTTAGAGATGCATTGCCAAAAAAAGGTTGGGAAAGGTGTAGGGGAAACTAGGAACTTCCCTTACTGAATTCAGTAGCAGTTGTTGGTTGCAAGGTAGCAACTTCCACAGGTGAGGTTGCTTCTTTGCACGTTCAATCAACAAATGTTATTGAACTCATTATCTTGTTATTATTGACCTCCAATAAGTGGACCTCCTAATTTCCCCTATACAGGAACACAGATATGAAATCCCCCTTTAAAGAAAGCTCTGTCATCTGCTCCCTCCCCCACAGAGGCAGCCAGGGGCCAAGCTTGCAGGAAGCAGGGCCTCTGGGCATTCTCACGCTGGAAGGAGCCTAACCTTGAGGACAGCCTCTGGGAAGTTCCTGTTGAAGAACCGCACTACCTCCTTGACATTCAGGCTGGATTTGGTCCGCACTGTGATCATGTAGCCGTCTCCAAACCTAGAGGAACAGAGGGATCAGGAAACCAACCATGCCACTCTCATTTCTCTCTCTGCACATGCCCCTCGCCAGCAAAAGTTAGCCCTGGTTTCTCACACCTTGGCTTGCAACCATGACACACCTTCACAAGCAATTTTCAAAGTGATGTTTAGTGCAGCTGAAACCTACGGCACCGCTTCCTGTCAGGCCCCGGGGCAAGGCAGGGCCTGATCCAGACCCTTTTCAGATAAGGTACCCATGGAAGCAGGGCCTCCTGGCTAGGCCAGATCCAGCACCCTTGGGAAGCTGCCATGGCCTCCTATGAACAGGACCAGGTGGCAGCCCTCCTTCAATTTCCCACAATGTCCTTCTTCTCTACCTCTGGGGCAGTGTGGGAAGTCATGAGAGTGACTGGTCCCAGCTGCCCCATGCAGCTGAATACACGGCCTCCACAGGCAGGTAAGCCTGATGGCAGAAGAAGGGGGAGTCGCTTTAGCCAGGACCCCTTCAACTACAGAGCCAGTCCTGTTCCGTGGGATCTGCATCCACAGCCAGCCTCACAGCAACCAGCCCAGTTCTCACGTGGATGAGCAGGGGTTGGAAGAGCGTCTCTGTGATGCACTCTCTGGAGCCCCTTGACCTTTTCCTGCTCACCTGTTCTTTAGGTGCTGGATGCTGCCCAGGCACTTCAGGCGCCCGTTCACCATGATTGCCAAGCGCGTGCAGAGGGCCTCACACTCTTCCATGCTGAGGGAGACAAAGGAGAGGGCCTCAGCACAAAGCTAGCCTGGATGGATAGATCACGCTGGGTCTGAGTCGCCCACATGATCTTCTCCCAATACAGAGTGAGCAGGCAATCACAAGCCCTTACTCCAACGAACCATCCATTGCCTCAGTTCAGGCCCCGCCCCCTTGCCCTGGGTCTCATGAAGCAGAAAAGGGCACCCCAAGGCCCCGCCAACCTGTGTGATGTCAAAACCACTGAGCGGCCCGTCTTGATGATGTCCAGGATAAGGTTCCACAGGAAACGCCTGGCCTTTGGATCCATGCCAGTGGTTGGTTCATCCTGCCAGGAAAAGGGGGCAAATGGCAGAATTAGCTGCCCACAGGGGCATCCTTAAGCCTTACCGTCATTCGGGTTGGCTCCATGCAAGCCTATTGTCAGTTGCCATGGATTCTGGATATAAATCATCAGGAGGGACCCAGGAAACCCAATTTAACTTAACACACATTTCCTGCAATTTACATGGTCATCATTTTTGGTTGGAGACTTGGTTTGGGTTCTTTGCCAGGGTTCTGTTGCTAGGTGCTGCTAGAGGACTATAGGCTTTGGTATATATATATATATATATACACACACAAAGACACAGCACTAGCACAACAGAGGCACCTAGGGACAGAAAAAAAGCATTACACAGTATTGAAGCTGTGGTTGCTCTTGTGTGCCACGCGCCCTAACCCCACCTCCTCTCCTCACCAGGAAAATGAAGGCTGGGTAGCCAATCAGGGCAATGGCTGTAGATAGCTTCCTCTTGTTGCCGCCACTGTAGGTGCTGGCAGGTTTGTTAGCATATTTGGCCAACTCCAGCTTCTTTAGTGCCCACTTCACAACCTGAGAAGGCAAAGAAGAAATTGCTCGTACACAGCTGGTACCCCCATGAGAAGAGCCCTGCTGGATCAGACCAAAGGTTCACCTAAACCAGCAGCCAGGTGCCTCCAGGCAGTTCCTTCAGCAGGGCAACAAGGCAATGGCCCTCCCAGGCTGCTCCTCCTCAACAACTGATGCTAAAAGAGACGCACTGTCTCTGGGCATGGAGGCTTCATTCTTAGCTACCCTAAGAATATCAGAATCATCCTGCAGGGTTTGGTGGAAGCACCCACGTGGCCCAGCATCCTTTTTGGCCAGCCATAAGCTTCCTAGGCAAGGCGTGAAGGCTAGTTCCCACCACCCCACACTCCGCCACCAACAACTGATGGTCAGGGCCATGACGACAGCCGTTAGCAAACCTCTCACCCCTTCTGTAAATCCCTCCAACACTCTTCTAAAGCCATCTGCAACAGTGGCTGCCACCACATCTTGTGGCTATGAGTTCCACAAGTTAATTATGCATTGTGTGAAGCAGCAGCAGCTCCTTGTTTGCCCTGAATCTACTGCTGCTCAAAGCTGTGATGCACAGCTTAGCCATTGCCCCAATCATTAGGAGTCCAGGCTGACCAGCAAACCAGCCACCCGGTAGACGTCTATGGGAAAGAAGAGGCCAGAGTCCTCCCGACCTTATTCCTCTCCACTACTGCCCCCAGAGGAAGCAGCCCCTCCACAACACGCTTGCTCACCCGCTCCTCATCCTTCCATGGAATGCCGCGCAGTCGGGTGTACAGCTCCAGGTGTTCTTGCGCCGTCAACTCATCAAAGAGAGCATCAAACTGTGGACAGTAGCCCAAGCTCTGCTGCACCTGCAGAATGTCCTTCAAGATGCTACAGAGACAGAGAGGAACAATGGGGCAAAGCAAAGTAGTCAGTTCCTCTGAGGAGCCCCGATGTCAGGAGCGAGCCAGCAGTAAATCGTACCAAGCAAGTGGAGTCAACTCTTTATTAGAAAGACACAGGAGTGTCAGGCCTAATGTGCATAGGAACTCTTCAGTACGTCTTGCCTCTATGAAGCAGTTGCAGAGACTGAAGTCCCCAGGTTATTTGACACCCCACCTGCATGCCTGTCTTTGCCCCTCCCACTTCATACCTCTTCTGGTTCTGGGAGACCCAGTGGGGAGAGGGCCTTGTTGCAGGACGATGGGGAGACACTTGCACCTCTCCACCAGCTGGACTAATCTCTGCCTCTTGCCCTCCCTGCTTTCCTGCATCAGCTTCTGATTCCGGGCTTTTCTCTGCCACAGACTCTCTCTGCTCACCAGGCCCTGTTACCTCTTCAGTTTCTGACATCTCCTCCTTTCAGTCTTCTCCCTCCGACCACTCATCATCATTCCACCACCAATCCCCAGGCTCCGAGCCTTTTCCCCCCTGAGAGTTTTTCAGCTGGTTCCTCCCACCATTCCACTGTGCTCAACCAGTCCTTGACACCCAATTATTGCTATTATTTAATGTATTTATTTCCTATCTGTCCCCCAAGTTGTTGCTGTTAACTGAAATTATTGTTGAATGGTTTCTTTAAATGTAAAGGTTCATCATTGTTCCACTCGATGTGTATGTCTTTAAGGGGCCAGAGCTAAATAACGAGACCCAGCTTTACAGCTGTGAAACATAGCAGGTGCTGCTGAGTTGTATTGATTAAGCTCTGTCAGCAATTGGGTGTAGTATATAAGGAGCAACATCTAGCTCTTCCATTACCCTGGGGGATGGGTTGGTGGTTGGGTCTGGTTTGTTGATGTATTTAGTGTAAATGGAGTTTTTGTTTTTCTTATTAAAACCTTGTTTATGTTATTTTTGAGTCCCTTTTTAATGCATGGTCTCCCCAGCAAGCTCTCTGCAGCGCTACCATACTGCAAATAGCCAACAATTATATCCCACCTTCTTCCCTCTAAGGTGGCACAAACTTTATCCTCACAACACCCCCTGTGAGGTAGGCTGAGAGGCAGTGTGCCCAGCCCAAGGTCACACAGTGAGCTTCATAGCTGAGCGGGAATTTGAACCCGGGTCTTCCAGGCCCTAGTCTGCCACTTTACCCACTTTGAAAACAATGTAATGAAGCACAAAGTAATAAAAACAAATTAGTTAAAAACAATCACTAAAATATGCCAGATCATGTTTAGAATTGGCAACTAGTTGTAACTTCATGGGAAGTCAAGTTTGTTTCAACTGACAAAACAGTCTCCCAGATTTTTCTTGTTTTTAATCACTCCAAGAGTGCTGGAATTTGTGAGGGCCCAGCAATAAAAATGCTTGCAATTGCAAGTACAGTCATACCTCGGGTTACAGACGCTTCAGGTTGCGTGTTTTTGGGTTACGGACGCACCGAAACCCGGAAGTACTGGAGCAGGTTACTTCTGGGTTTTGGCGCTTGCGCATGTGCAGTGGTGCTAAATCGCGCTTTGCACATAAGCGCCGAATTGCAACCCGTGCATGGACAGACATGGCGTTGTGGGTTGCAAACGTGCCTCCAGCACGTTCGTAACTCGAGTGTCCACTGTAAAGGGTTTATCAATACGAGTCTCCCAACCCCTTTAAGTATCCCAAGGTGTCAAAGGGAACATCATATCTCGTCATTTATTTAATTTCATGCAGGCTATCATTCCCAAACACCTGCACATGATATCCTCCAGAACAGATGCAGGAAGTCTGCCTTAACAGAACTGAAGCTCAGTATTTATTAGTACAAGCTGGGCATATCTTACTTAATCTATCTGGGTGAGATGCAACTGAGAGGCTGCTCTGAGCAAGTTTTTCTTTTCTTTCACCAAGAGCGGTGCTTGTTAACCTCTCGGGAATGTTCACACAAGTGTACATGAATGGGTCAGGCTTACGCAGAACCAACTGCGACTTTTTGCCTGGCTCTTACAACAGAACAAGTGGCACAGCAACCTTGTGCCAGAACCTTTCCCCCAACCACCTGCCCCATGGACGTACCTGTGTCCATTGATGAAGGCCTCGCCGCCAGTTGTGCTCTCGTCCCCTGTGAGCATTTTGAAGGTGGTAGTCTTCCCAGCCCCATTGACACCCAGCAAGCCAAAACACTCTCCTGGGCGGACGCCCACACACAGTCGGTCCACAGCCAGGATGCGTCCAATCTTGCGGGATTTGTATACCTGGAACCCGGTGAAGGAGTGAAGTCATCAGTAAAGGAGTGAAGTCATCAGTCACCTGGTGTACTATTAGTAGGGCTTGTAGCAAACTGGCAAAACGGCCTGCTTTTCCTAGCTGGCAACCATAGGAGGCGGGAGTGCTCTTGACCTCAAATCCTGTTTGCTGGTTTCCCACATGCACCTGGCTGGCTACTGCAAGGTCAGGATGCTGGACTAGATGGGCCATTCGCCTGATCCAGCAGCAGCTCTCCTTCCCCCATTTTAAACTTGTGGAGTCACACAAATTACTATCATCATCATCATCATCAATTTGTATATCTTTAAGGACCTTTAAAGCCCTATGCGGCCTAGGGCCCTCATACCTACGGCACCGCCTCTCCTGGTATGCCCCGCGGAGGACCTTAAGATCCACAAATGACAACACTTTGGAGGTCCCAAGTGTCAAGGTGGTTAGATTGGTCTCAACTAGAGCCAGGGCCTTTTCAGTACTGGCCCCAACTTGGTGGAACGCTCTGTCCCAAGAGACCAGGGCCCTGCGGGACTTGATATCTTTTTGCAGGGCCTGCAAGACAGAGCTGTTCCACCTGGCCTTTGGTTTGGACTCAGTCTGACCCTTATGTTGCCCTCCCCTCATGCTCTGGATCTATTGGCTACTTTTAAAATGAGGCTGCATTTTAAATTGCATTTTAACCTGAATTTTAAATTGGCGCCCCCCCCCCATTATGTTTTTACTGTGATTTTATTGGTGTTATTGGTGTTTATTGGCCGGGGAGGGCGGGGTATAAATAATTTCTTTTCTTCCTCCTCCTATAATACCACCCTTCATCCAAATATCATGAGTCGGTTCACAACAACTCAAAACTCTCTCCTCCGGTTGTTTTCAGAAGCACTACTGCCTCCAGTCACAGTGGCAGAGCATAGCCATCATGGCTAACAGCCACCGATAGCTTTCTCCTCTGTGAATTTGCCTAATCCTCTTTTAAAGCCGTTCAGGTTGGTGACCATCACTGCTTCCCGTGGAAGCGAGTTCCACAGTTTATCTCTGTGCTGTGTGAAGAAGGGCTTGATTTTTTTACAGGTGAAACTCGAAAAATTAGAATATCGTGGAAAAAGTCCTTGATTACGGTAATCCAACTTAAAAGGTGAAACTAATATATGAGATTGGCTCATGACATGCCAAGCGAGATATGTCAAGCCTTGATTTGCTATCATTGCAATGGTCATGGCGTACAGCTGATGAAAACCCCAAATTAACCATCTCAGAAAATTAGAATATTCAAGGAAATAAGCAAAACAAGGATTGCAAATCGAGCAAGATTGGACCTCTGAGAAGTAGTAGCACATCTCGCTTTGCATGTCATGAGTCGATCTCATATATTAGTTTCACCATTCAAGTTCAATTCCTGAAATCAATAAACTTTTCCATGATATTCTAATTTTTCAAGTTTCACCTGTACTTGTCCTGAGTATCCCAGCAGTCATTGTTTGCTGCTTGTGGAATTTGATCCTTTCATGTTACAGCAATTCCTGCCCAATTAAATCCCTCTCGGATCCTGGAAGCCAATCCTCGCCACAGCCCCGACAAGATGGGCGGAAAGGCATCCCCTACCTTGGTGAGGTTCTCGATCTTCAGCATGTCGTTGTCAGCATCTCCCCGCAAGACTCGATGGCGCTCGTTTGCTACATCCACATCATCCTCAACAGGTTTGCTTGACACAGGAAGGCGTCTGGATCAGAGGAAAGGGAACAGGGTGTGCAGTGAGGCTCAGGGTGCAGAAACTGAGTAGAACTGTTAATAAGGCTCTTCTCATTGACCAAATCTGTGGGTACGTCAGTTGCCGAGACCACATAACACCAGTCTTGAAAAGCCTACACTGGCTCCCAGTACATTTCCAAGCACAATTCAAAATGTTGGTGCTGACCTTTAAAGCCCTAAACGGTCTCGGTCCTGTATACCTGAAGGAGCATCTCCACCCCCATCATTCTGCCAGGACACTGAGGTCCAGCTCTGAGGGCCTTCTGGCAGTTCCCTCACTGCGAGAAGTGAGGTTGCAGGGAACCAGGCAGAGGGCCTTCTCGGTAGTGGCACCCACCCTGTGGAACGCCCTTCCAGACTTTTAGAAGACATCTGAAGGCAGCCCTGTTTAGGGAAGCTTTTAACTGTATTTTAATATTCTGTTTGAAGCTGCCCAGAGTGGCTGAGGAAACCCAGCCAGATGGGGGGGGGGCTTTATAAATAAATTATTATTATTATTATTATTATTATTATTATTATTATTATTGCCAATTTGCAAATTTCAAAGGACAGCTTCATGTATTGGCTTAGGGAATAGAAATTTGATAGGGTCACATTAAAATGCAAAACTAATTAATTGATTCTATTTATATCACATCTTTTTCTCCAAGCTGCTCAAGGCAGTGAACATGGTTCTCCCTATTCCAATTTTATCATCAAAACAACCCTGTGAGGTAGCTTCGGCTGAGAGGCAGTGGCTGGCCCAAGCTCACCCACTGTGCTTCGTGGCTGAGTGGGAACTAGACCGACACTCTAACACATTGTTTCTCAAATTTGGGTCCCCAGCTGTTGTCGGACTACAAATCCCATCATCCCTAGCTGGCAGGACCCTGCTCTAACTATTATGTCACATGTGTTGGGGTGAGTGTCATCCAATCATTCCCAGAAACAAGAGGTTACAGCAAGTTCGTGGAAATTCCAGAAGCTGCCAGAATGCTGAACTGTTTACTGCAGGTGTCAAAGTCAACGCTGTGAAAACTGTTCTTACACATGTGCAGCTCCTAGACTGGACTGAGATATTTAGCCTCATCCTGTCTCTTGAACGGGAAGGATATAAGAGAGGCAGGAGAAGGCCTTGAAGCTCTCTAGGGTAAGGCCTGCAACTTCAAAGAGGACCTCTATAGGGGCTCCGGTAAAAGTTTGCATAGTTTGTAACCATTATGCTTAAAAACTGACAGTAAAATTATTGCTGTCTGTAATGGAATTATTGCTCCATGCCTGGCTTCGAAGCTCCTACACGTTTTGCTGCTGTGTGTTTACTCTGCTTAACTGGGTGTCTGGAAATGTGCTGGACCCAAAGACAGGAGTTTTGCTGTAAAGAAACCCAACAGGTGGTTTGCCTGCTTAGCACAAACCCAAACAGGTTATGGGTGATGTCCCATAATACCAACATTAAGAACCTTTGGCATATTGATGATGCCACCAGTGGCCCATCCCACCTCCTCCATGCTTACTGTGGTTTCCGGAAGAAATTATACTGGCACATGATGGTGATGAAGAAGCCCACAAAGCCTTCAATTGTCATGGCAACCAAGCCCCTGGTCACGATGTCCCACTCGAATGGTGACTTCATTTTGTCAAATTGCCCTAAGGTGAGGGGACACACAAAAGCAGAGCTAATGGCTGAAGAGGCACCAAAGAATTCCCTCTTGCTGGACACAATCATCTGAGAAGTAACACTCCCTGGTTTATCCCCATCTGAATTTTACTCAGGGCCTACTGAAAACAATGGTCCTAAGTTAGACACCCCCACCCAATTCAATGGGTCCACTTCTTATTCAGGATGGATAAAAGGAAAGACTTCTTCACACAGCACATAGCTAAAACTTTGGAACTTGCTCTCGGAGGAGACAATGGTGGCCACCAACCAACCTGGATGGCTTTAAAAGAGCATTGGGGGCGAAATGTAGAAAAAGCTTTCAATAGCCAGTAGCCAAGATGAATGCTTCTAAATACAGTGGTGCCTTGCAAGATGAAATTAATCCGTTCCGCGATTCTCTTCGTCTAGCGGTTTTTTCGGATCAGCTGATAAGCGGCTTAGCGGCTTAGGAAAAGGGGGGGGGGAGGGAAAAAACCCCGCAGGAACTTGCAAGACATTTTCGTCTTGCGAAGCAAGCCCATAGGGAAATTCGTTTTGCGAAGCGCCTCCAAAACGGAAAACCCTTTCATCTAGCGGGTTTTCCGTCTTGCGTGGCGTTCGTCTTGCGGGGCACCACTGTACCAGTTGCCACAGAGGGGAGAGGGTCTTGCGCTTGGGTCCTACTTGCCCATTTCCACAAGCATCTGGTTGTACTAGATAGCCTGATCTAATAGGCTTTTCCTATGTTCTTCTGAGTAACATCAGATATAGCAGTTCCTGTTCAGCCACTCTCAAGCCAAACAACTGTTCTGGCCTGTTTAGAGCTTTGATTAGCAAAAGCCGCCTGCTTTATTCCTTAAAAAGCAATCAGTGGCAAGGATGTGCTCATGGGAAGCCCCTCTTTCGATGCTGGTTGTAGTTACTTGATTGGTGGCAGATAGACAAGACGCTCTGCACCTGTTCATAAACTCTTTTCCCCTCCACTGGAGGTCCACATGTCCCAGGACTAAGTCATGGCTGTAAAAGGTGCCAAGCCATCTTTTGCAAACTGTTGACCTCCAGGCATTTTGGGCTACAACTCCCATCACCCCACAATGCCTGCACTGGGTGCTGGCTGTTGGAAGTTATTGTCTAAAACATCTGTAGGGCACCAGGTTAGCAAAGGCTGGACTAATCCATATAAAAAAAACTAAGCAAAGGGTGCTTAAGCAGGCTGGGAAATTTACCAATCTTAGCATAGTATTCGTTGATGTATTCGTTGTAGGCCATCTCCATCAGCCCATGGCCCAGGTTGTAGTTTGGGAAAATCAGGAAGCAGCTTTTTAAGTAGCTGTTCACTACTTTCAGGTCCTACAGAAAGAAGACATAAGAAGGTCGCCGGAGACGGGTCAGAACAAATGTGTATCTAATCCGTAAACAATAACTTTTAAAGCCACCCATCATGCTTTGTATATCTATTTATTCATTTCATAAATTTCACAACAAAATTATCAGTAAAAAGAGTTAAGAACAACTATTTAAAACTTGAAAAAAGTTAAATCAGCGATAAAGTGAAACCAGACTAAAACACACATCAATCAATGTTCTACATTTCTGGGTTGGCTTCCCTAAACAAAAATGTTTTTAGCAGGCACCAAAGGGCACAATGAACGTGCTTGCCTGATGTCAACAGGCAGGGAATTCCAAAGTCTGGGTGCCTTTGCATTAAAAGGTCAATTTCTTACAAACGAAGAGCAAGTATAAGAGTAGATCAGAATTTCCCTGTTCAAAATGGCTCCCCAAGGCAGCCTCATGGGAGAGCCAAGGCTGTAACTTTTCCATCAACTCTTGCCCGAGTCCCGCTCACCTTGTCGTGCTCAAAAAGCTGCAGCAGGAACGTGGCCACGGTGGCAGTGATGCCAATGAACAGGTTGATGACGATCAAGAAGACGTAAGCTGAGCTGGGCACCTCAAACCAGAAGGATGCTGGGTACATGATGGGGGTGATGGACCAGCTGGAGGGTGGTGGGGCAGAGTGGAAAGAGAGAGAGATCATTCAGAGGCAAATTGAGAGGTGGTGCCGTTAAGGAGGCAATTTTTTACCTCTGGCAGGAGCACTGCTATATACAGCCTTTCTGGGTCCATAAAGAACTCTCTCAAATAGGAAAGTAGCTGACTGCATATGTGTCTGCCCTGTTTTTATTACCATCATTTAATGGATCGAAAAAGGAGATTCAATCTAAATCACTGTTGATGATTTTATTCATTGCAAACCCTCAGATAATCTGATAAACATTTTGTTTATGCAGCCAGAGAAACCTGGTCGTAATGATATTTTTGTACAACTGGAAATCATATATACAGAGGCAGAGTCTGGCCAAAAAGCTTAAGTATTTGCACCGTTCAATCGGACCAAAGCAACTCCATCCTGCTTCCCACTGTGGCCAACCAGATGCCCCAATGGGAAGCCTGTGAGCAAGGCAGGAAGGCAATTGCCCTTCCTAGCATGTTCCCAATATCTGGTTCTCTAAGGTAGACTGCCCCTGAACATGGTAGTGCCACCACAACAGATGGAACAGGCATAACCTCTCATCTTCCCTCTCTCTGAAGATCATTCTGGATACCCACAAGGACAACGCAAGGCTCCAGTTTTGCTGTTTGTGCCAACGTACCCATAAAGCAGGAAGAGAGAGAGCACAGCTGGAAAGTTGGTGGGCGAGGTGTATGCTGGCAGGTCAAACACAAAGAGGATGATAATGCAGCAGGTTGCTGGGACCAGGTAATTCAACTGCAGGAGGGAAGAAAAGGTAAGGAAAGCATGAGAACAGAGAGTCTCTAGAAGCTGAAGGCTTTGCATCACCACCACAACCCCTGCTATTCAATCCTGAGTTTTCTGACATGAAAACAGCAGACAGAAAGCAGAAGGACTCTGAGTGAGAGTCAAAGAAGTGAATATTTCCCAGGGTGAGAGGCCGGGAGGGTCTCTCATTTTCTGTGGGCAGCCAGAACCAAGAGCCGCTTTTGCATAGAAAGGAGATTATGTATTCGTGCAACTGTTTTTGTATTTTAGATACCCTGCTGCTGATTTTCTGATGATCCCTTAATTTTTATGCTGCTGCTGCTTTTGAAGAGAATCTGTATTTCACAATACATTTCTTACTGCTATAAATTGTGTTTATATAATTGCCCTGGGTTTTAAGCTGCACAGATATTATGTGGCAACGTTTGTGTTGCATTTTATAAACTGGCCTCTGGCCTTCTGACAAAGGGCAGCATACTAATTAAATAACAATATTAGTCTGATTCACAGCAACTTCAAGACATACCAGAAGAAGGCTTTCCCCAACCTGGCTACACAAGAATTGGCTCTGCTGTGAGAGGCCAGCTCCTCTCCCCTGACTTGTCACCTGGGGGCAGCCACTCCATCAGGCTTCCTCAGCAGGAGGAATAGGAAGCAGCTTTGCCAAAAGCCCAGCTCCACCAGACACCTCTTGCCACTGAACTGTGCCAGCTGGTCATTATAAGAACAACTGTTGAAGAATTAGTGCAGGGGCCGGAAATCTAAGGCCCATGGACCACAAGCGGCCCATGGGGATCGTTTAACCAGCCCATGAGCTGCCCCTGAACCAAGCCACTCGCTCAGTGAGTCTCAGTGCACTCCGCTAAACCGGAGCAGCACGGCACGGGGACTCGCTTCCATGGTGCCAAAAACCACATCTGCGCAGACGCTAGAAATCGCATGCGCAATCCGGCCCATGGAGGGATCTCTGCTGGAGTGAACTGGCCCAGGCGAGGTAAACCCTTAATTAGTGTCTGAGCTTAATCCCCCCACCTTCTCTCCCTGCCCCTTTCCCCTCGTGTGTTGTGCTTTCCCCCCTTTTTAAGATTGTAAGCCTGCCAGGGCAGGGACTTTCTTGTTTCAACTGATTGTATATAAGGCACTTAAGGAGTCTTTATGGCTGAACAGCAGAGTAGAAATGCTACAACCAACCAACCAACCAACCAACCAACCAACCAACCAAGAACACGAACTGCTTTTCTGGATCAGATTTAAAATAACAACAACAACAACAACAACAATAAAAGCTTTATGAAGATACCATGTCCCAGACGTAATTGGCCAGCCAGTAGATCACTGGGTCACAGCCGCTCACAAACTGGAGGTGCTTGGCTTTGGTGGACTTCTCTGCCACCAGGAAGACCACGAAGCTGGCCGGCACAAAGGACATGGCCACAATGATGAAGATGGCGATAACCACGTCGGTGCCCTGCAGGCTATGGTTGGCCAGAGAAAGGAGGAGAAAGACACAGGGCAATAAATCCAGGCACCATTATGCAATCTGCTATAGGCTGTGGGGACTAGGTAGCAAGAAAAATGCGTTTCTAAATGAGTGTGACGGCCTCTGATCTGCTTAATTGGTAGGACAAATCTATAGTGCAAAGCCCTGCCCATCAACACAGGGGCAAGCCCCAATGAGTTCCAATACGTGTGACTGGCACTGCAGACTAAAGGTAGTTTATTTGATGGGGGCCAACCTGCTAAGCAACACCAGAAGCTGCCTTAGAGCAGGCCAGACTATTTGTCCATCTACCCCATGATAATCTACTTTGGCTGGCAGCAACTCTCTAGGGCAGGGTGGTCCAACTTTTCATACCAAGTGGGCTATAAGAATACTTTGACATAGAACCTGCAGAGGCCACACACCGAGTTAAACATCCATATTGTAAATTAAAGTGTTCACAATATATTTAATATTATTTAATATACACAATATATTTAGTTAAATATGTATAACTAAACACACAAGTAATAGATTTAATATAATCAATTATTTAACAAATTTTATGCACAAACAGATGTATGTGCTTTGTTAACAACACATGACACAAAAAGTAAATGTTTAAGGCTTTAAGATGTTTTTTATAATCATAATTTATTATTTATACCCCACCCATCTGGCTGGGTTTCCCCAGCTACTCTGGGCGGTTTCCAACAAAACACTAAAATACAATAAGCTATTAAACATTAAAAGCTTCCCTAAACAGGGCTGCCTTCAGATGTCTTCTAAAAGTCTGGTAGTTGTTGTTCTCTTTGACATCTGGTGGGAGGGCATTCCAAAGGGTGGGTGCCACTACTGAGAAGGCCCTCTGCCTGGTTCCCTGTAACTTGGCTTCTCGCAGCGAGGGAACCGCCAGAAGGCCCTCTGCGCTGGACCTCAGTGTCTGGGCAGAATGATGGAGGTGGATACTTCAGGTATACTGGACCGAGGCCATTTAGGGCTTTAAAGGTCAGCACCAACACTTTGAATTGTGCTCGGAAACGTACTAGGAGCCAGTGTAGGTCTTTCAAGACCGCTGTTATATGGTCTCAGCGGGCACTCCCAGTCACCAGTCTAGCTGCCGCATTCTGGATTAGTTGTAGTTTCCAGGTCATCTTCAAAGGTATTCCCACATAGAGCGTATTGCAGTAGTCCAAGCGAGAGATAACCAGAGCATGCACCACTCTGGCGAGACAGTCCACGGGCAGGTAGGGTCTCAGCCTGCATACCAGATGGAGCTGATAAACAGCTGTCCTGGACACAGAATTGACCTGTGCCTCCATGGACAGCTGTGAGTCCAGAATGACTCCCAGGCTGCACACCTGGTCCTTCAGGGGCACAGTTACCCCATTCAGGAACAGGGAGTCCTCCACACCCACCAAGAGCTGCCAAAAAAAGGCCTCATGGGTTGAACCACCCTGCTCTAGGGTCTCAGGAAGAAAGAAGAGTCTTCCTGTTGCCTGCTATCCAAGAGACTTTGCTGGCAATGGGACCCATGTCCTTCTGCAAACAAAGCATGTATACTCCTGAGCCGACCCCTTCAATTCAGCCTTTACCAACCTAGTATCCTCCAGATGTTTTGGTCCACAACTCTCATGAGCCAACATGGCCATAGGATAATATGGCTGAGGGGACCACAGCCATGTTGACTAGGGCTGTGAGGAGCTGCAGAATAATATAAACAAAGGAGGGGATGAAGGCAACTCTGCCAGGTCTTCCCCTTACCCATTTGTTTATATTATTCTGCTGGGGAAACTCAACCAGATTGGCAGGGTATAAATGATAAAATTATTAATCATTTTTTAAAAAGGAAAGAAAAAGCACGTAGCACACTCTCGCTTTAAAGAACCAAACCCACTCGCTCCCAATTTCATTTTAAAATTTGAAGCAAGGGTAAATAAATGGATACCTACAGGTAATCCAAGGAGAGGCTGGCACTGGTTTTGTTCATCGGGTGGTTGGTCAGGGTGATACCTGGAATGTATGAGAAGAAAAACAACAGGAATTGGATGAACTGCTTTGCACTCCAGAATGGCAAGAAGCTGTAGCCAAAACCAGCCATCTCCAATCTGGTGCTTTTCAGATGTTTTGGACTACAATTCCCATCAGCCCCAACCAGGAAATTCTGGCTGGGGCTGATGGGATCTGTGGTCCAAAACATTTGGGGGGGGGGCGGAGCACCAGGCTGTGAAAGGCCTACAAGCAAGACACTCCTTTGCCTTGGTCTCCCATTCCGCAAAGTAAGAGCCATTCGAGTAAGCCCCTGCAGGCACAAGCTTCTTTTACTAGAATCTTTTCTTTTCAACATCTTTCTGATCAAAGAGCATCTTCCACAGATGGACCATCCAAAACCGATGTAAGGAGCAGAGAGGCACACTTGCAAGAGGCCTCCTAAAATATTAAACAGACCTTTACCATCACAGTGTTAAGAGTAACTAAGTGGAAATCAATAAATAAAACGAAATCTAGCTACATCCAGAAGTTTAAATACAGCCCTATCTTCTGCCTTTCAACTTGCTCCCCAATTTCAACACACAAGGGCTGACTGGCTCACCATAGGCAGCGGGGTTCCCCCTGGTCTTGGGCAGGTTGGCACGGAGGATGGCATTGTTGAGGGTGTTGAGGTACGTAGGCATGCTGTGGTAGCCCTTGTTGTTGTAATAAACCTGGGCAAAGAGAGATATGGGGGAGAGAGATTAAATATTTCTGAGCAAAGCTGCTCTTCTGTTAACAGGAGCACAGACCAGCAGCCACATTTTATCTACGCAGCAATCTGGAGGGGTAGGTTATGCAAAATATTGTGATTGCCCTAAAGCCTCCCAATTAGCTTCATGGCTGATCTGAGATTTGAACCCAAACCATCCTGGCTCTACGATACAATACGATACGATATCTTTATTGTCGTTGTCCCATACAGAACAATGAAATTGAAAAATCTACGTAAGACATTCAAAAACCCCTAAAAACTCTGAAACCCCATTTTAAAATACAATATACTATAGAGACTCCTTATATTGCGTTTAGAACCAGAATTGCTGAAAGAGATAATTTCTGGGGTGCGCACTATCCTGCACTATCACTGCAGCTTTCTTATGGCACCTGACAGCATAGATTTGATCCAAGGTGGGAAGAGTGCACCCAATTATTCTCTCTGCAGTCTTTACAACCCTGGACAGCATTGTTTTTTCCCTGGCCGTGCAGCTCCCAAACCACACACACACACACACACACACACACACACACACACACACACTACTACAGCCTTCTCCAACCTGATGCCTTTGGACTACAATTCCCATCACCCTCCAACAAGCAAAGCTGTATTATCTACTCCAGCATGGCTGTGCTGCCTGGGAGTTGTAGTCCAAAACCTCTGGGGTGCACCAGGTTCTGGCCCAACATCCTTATCTACTATACTGAAGATGGATCTCTATTCAGATCAAAATGAAAGAGAAGGACAACTAGGGTCTCCTACCTTTGGTCCCACCTCTGCTGGTTGCAGCTGCTTTATTTATTTAATGGTGGTAGTTGCTACTTTATCGATGAAGAGCAAGCTTTAGAATTTTATTTTATTTTTTAAAAGTGAATACCTGGGCAGCTCTCCGAACAGCAATCTTCTGCACCATGGGAGGAGCTTTGGCCCCAAAGGATGCTGGTATGGATTTCAGGAGATTGCCAAAGGTCATTGCTCCGTACCTGTGCGAGAACAGACAGGAGAGCAGAAATGCAGAGCTCACACCAGTACAAAGGGTTTAAATTTTGCAAAACTGAGGCGTAGTGGGGCCATGTGGCCCATTGGGACTGGAAGGGTCAAAAGCGGTGAAGACAGGGCCAAAACGACCCTTTGGCTAGTTGTAAAAAGGCAGGCAGGTGAGGAGCTAGGTGAGGGCAGACTAAAGCTGGTGGACCTCATGGACCAGCCTCCACTGTTGCCTAGGCTGACACTGCTCAGCCTGAGCAAACCAAAACAAAATGGCAGAGACAGATTACTATTGTTTATTGCATTTATACCTCGCTTTTCTCCTAAGTTGGAATTCAAGGTGCCTTCTAGTATTTATAAAAACATCATTGCAAAATGCAAAGCAAAAAAAGCACATTTGCCAAAACAATTACACTCAAACACATTTAAAACCAGCATTTAAATGCTGCTTGCTCTGACTGTCAACACCTTAGCCTGCCAGGTGGGAGGATAACAAGGAGGGAGCCAATCTGGCCTCCTTTGGAAGGGGACCCTGCCATATGGGAGCAGCCACAGAAAAGGCCCTGTCTTGAGACAGACAGCTGCCTCACTTCCCCTCCCTCCCCAACACACCCATCCCTACCGATGCAGCCGAAAGCGGTCTGACGTATACAGCAAGTACTCTGAGACGTTGCGCCCAGTGATGTCCACCAGGATGTCGCCTGTCACAACCTTCCTCTGTGGTGGGTGGCCCCCGACTCCACTGGGGCAGGAAAAGCCGGTGCCCTGCATAGAGCAAGTGCATTTGATGGGCTCATGGATGATGCTGGCCAGTGATGGGGCAGAAGTGACCGTCTCTGTGAAGGGAAGAGCAAAGAAGCCGGGTTATGCACAAGGATTATTCCTTCCTGTGCTGTGTCCCAACTGAAGTACGAAGGGACCTCCATGCATTCTTTTAAAAATAGCTATACAGTCATATCTCATGTTACGTTTGCTTCATGATATGTTTTTTCAGGTTGTTTCCTGTGGTGACCCGGAAGTACTGGAAAGGGTTACTTCCGGGTTTCGCGGCTCGCGCATGCGCGCAAAATGACGTCATGCTCATGCGCAGAAGCGCCAAATCGCAAACTGCGCGTGTGCAGACGCACAGCTGCAGGTTGCGTTATATTCATGTTGCAAATGGGCCTCCGGAACGGATCCCATTCGCAACCAGAGGTACCACTGGATCTGTATCTATATAGTACGGTGACATCTATGAGCATTTAACTTGTGCAATTTCAACCTTGTGCGGTTGCAGGCTGTCGAAACCGTGCAAATTAAATCCATGGAAGATCTTCCTGGCACAAAAAGAGCTTTTAAGAGCTCAGCCTGGCTTACTGAGCGAGACCTTCGTGGCGTGTTGGCTCTGGAATGGCCCCACAAGATCTCCCAGAGCTGGCCTTGCCGGTAAGTAAGGCGTTTTAGCTGCAGTTGCCAACATGCTCTGAAATCCCTTTTCTACTCCTGCTTCCAGGTACCCTAATAGTGCTACCGCTCAATTTGAATCTTCAACCCAAAGCTTCAACCCAGCATGGCAGATTCCCAAACTTTACCTCTGACAGTGGAGGGGTAAGTGGTGGAGTTCCAGGCCCTCAGCAAGTCCTCGTCCAGGGAGAAGGGGTAGTCGGAAGGGGCAGGTGACGGAGGGGGCGGCACAAAATTGGAGAGGGGCAGGCCCTGGGTGAAGGAATCCACACACATAGCATCAAAGTACTTTGCTGCCAGCATCTTCGACTCGTTGCTGTTGAGGTTCAGGGACTGCACCAGCTGGTCCAATGTGCTGTTGAAAGCCGTCTTGAGCACACAGGTGGCCCCCACCCCCGAGGGACGGTAGAAGGTCTCAACCAACTGCTGGGGCTTCGCATCTGCTGACTGCTTGAACCTGCCAGAGGAGAGTATTATTATTATTATTAAACACCCTGTACCTGGAGGTCTCAGGGCGGTTCACAGAAAAGAGTAATATCAGTTAGAAAGCAAGGTGGGTGGGGGAGAGAGCTGAAGATCTTTTAAAACAATGATTAGATGGGCACAGGATATTGGCCACCCAATAATCATGACCGAATGGGGAAATCTTTGGAGAACAAATATGAAATTTACGGCATGTTATAACATCAAGGAAAATATATTAAAGATGCAGAACAGATGGTACCTCACCCCCTCATGACTATCTAAGATGTACAAAAATTTAGCGAATATCTGTTGGATATTCTGGCCTTGGAACGTTTACTGCCTTGGTGACTCCCACGGGAAATCCTACTCAGGCTTCTTTTCCCATCACAAACAAAGTTGTAGTTGGAAAAAAATTCTTCTTTCTCTGCATGCAACCTTTCAGAAAAATAAAGCGTCACCAGAGTCCCTATGGCTTCTGGGTCCAGATCTGGAAAAGGTGGAATGACAGAGCTCTCACCGGTATTCGCGTCGTTCCTCGTTGGCATATGGGATGAAGTTGCCTTTGGGTTGGGTGTAGTTGTGGTACTGGGATGGCGAGAGGATGAGAGGAGGTAGGTCTCCTGTGAAACAAACAACATTTGTTACAGCTGCTTTGAAGCTCTAAGAGATACCCCCAATTTAAGCACTAAAATGCATGGGGTGGGGATATATGAATCCTTCCCCCAATATTCTATGGATTCCCTCCACTCCTAAACACCTCTTGGTCCCTTCCTGATCTCTTCCAGTTTTTCCACAAAGCACACCATCTTTTCATTTTGAAACTCTCAGTCATACTGCAACACGGTCTATGTGGGGCTGCCTTTGAAGAAGGTTCAGAAACTTCAGCTGGTGTAGAATTTGGCAGCCAGGTGGTGCTCAAGACCCTGGACCCAAGGGCTTTGTATATCAAGGGCTTTGTATATCAACACAAGAACCTTGAACCTGGCCCAGCAGCATATCAGCATATAGGGCAGATGTTTTAACAGAAGATACACTGTGCACCCGTCTCAAATACCTTCAAAGTAGCTTGCAATGTAAAAGTGTTTTAAAATCCAGAATCCAAACAACAAATATGATGACCATGCAGCTGAACTAGAAAACCAGGGTAGCAATAATTCAAAGGCCCTGCTGAAACTGAAACAGATCCAAAAGAAATCTGAACCATGGAAGCTATATTACTCCAAGGGACTGAGATCCACAGTCTAGGTGCCACCGTTAAAACAGCCCAGTGCTCTCATCTCTACAGTATACCAGGCTTAATCTTCAGTGTGGCAGCACCTACACTTTGGAACTCCCTGCCACTGTACCCTTTCTGGTACCTGCTTAAAAATATTTTTGTTTAGGCAAGCCTAGTCAGAGATTTAGAATGCTGGTATGCTTATTTTAAAAAATGTTGTAATTGTTTTTACTAAAGAAACTTACTGTGTTCTGTTCTTTTTGTGTGTGTGTAAACTGCTTTAAGGTCTTCTACAATCAAGCGGCATATAAATATTATGAAATGAAGCTAAATGAAATAATCAATCAATTAATAATCTGGCCTTCTGTATTTTGGGGGACCGCTGGGGGCACAGCCTGCTTCAGAACGAAGTGCGCCTACCTATCTCGGGCACGGAGAGCGCCACTGTCATGGCTACACAGACGAAGAACGCAGGCAGCAGGATCTGGGAGAAGAGGGCCTTGGTGTTCCGCTTGGCACAGTGAAACCGCTTGACGATGAGCCCGTGGAATTGGCGCAGCTTGAGCCAAGAGCCCTCCAGCTTGATGCTTCCCTGACCCACCAGCACATGTTCATCCGGGTCCGCCTCTGGGTCTGCAGCGGGAAAGAGCAGAGGGGAGACTGAGGCTTCTCTTTCTCTCTCTTGTAGGGTGGGGTCCAAAAACAACAGGCTGCAGGCAGATATATGACCCCCACCTACCGAAAACAGGCAGAAGATGAGCCCACATGGAAGTCCCAGAGACACGGGGCCTATAGGAGTGGTACCCCACAGAATGGCATTCATGTGGTGCTTTGAGTCCTGTGCCTTCTCCTGCCCCCCCTCACCTCCTGCAGTCTTCCCCACTGTCAAAATGCTTTACTTAATACAACTTAACACACATTTAATTTGTGCAATTTTGACTTTACGCGGTGGACGGCTGACCGGTCAAAATCACAAATGCACAGAAGGCGGAGAGCTTTAAAAGCTCTTTTGTGCAGGGTTTTCCCAGCGAAGAAAGAGCTTTTAAGATCTACTCCTTGCTTACCGGACTATGGTCAGCTCTTGTCAGATCTCAAGGGTCTATTCGAGTTTCCGCAAAAGCCTCCAAGAGCCCAGTAAGCAAGGCAGGGAGCTTAAAAGCTACATGCCTTGCTGGGGAAGGTAATACTTGTTTGGGTCATTGGCTCCAGAAGGCAAGTCTGCTTGTGCAGGGTCAGTTCCAAGTGGGTGCTTTGATACTGAACAATTTTGGCCTTAAATGCCATCCCTGAAATGTAACCCCCGCATAAGATGTGCGTTGGCTGCATCATCATCATCATCATCATTATTATTATTTTTATTTATCACCCACCATTTGCCAGCAGCCCCCATGGTGGATTACAGCAATTTAAAATCCGGAATAAAAAAACACCACACACAGTTGAAGCACTTTGCATTTACATAAACAGAGTGGGTTCTGAAGAAACACATCTCAAATGTCAAAGGCCAGGGTTCAGAGGTGCATCTTTAGCATTCCCCAAAAGCTGTATGGCGAGGGTGCCAGATACAACTTTCTGGGGAGGGAACTGCACAGCTCAGGGTCAGAGAAGACCCTCTCTCGGGCCACCACTCCAAACCTCTGAGGGCTGTGGAACTACCAAGAGGGCCACCTGGAAGGGTCTGCAGAGCAGGAAGTGGTCTCTCATATATTTAGACTGGAAGCCCCTTGGGGCAGAGGTCTGGGCTTTTTATGTTTCAGTTAGTCTGGTGTCCATAAATAACCAACACTCCCCACCTGCCCACCAGGGGGAGCAAGCAGAAGCAGCCTCACAAACCAATCTGTTAGCTTATCTTACAGATCCCTCCCTCTAAAAAAAACAGCATCAGACCCACCTCAGACTCCCTCCTTGCGCTCATCCAGCCCCCGCCTCTGACTGAGTGCCAGTCAAGGGAGGAGCAGGGTGTGGAGGGTGCTTTTCACACCCTGAGCCTCGCCCTCTGCCCACTGGCTGATGGCACACATGGGGACAGAGCACAGAGGTTGATGGGGCACTGAGGGTGCCCTGTTCCACACCCTGACCAATGGTGACCTCCATTCCCACCAGGGGGGGAGCATACACCCCTGGCTGCACCCAAGGGTACACTAAAGGAGATTGCAGGTGAAATCTCAGAGCCTTTGCCTATGATCTTTGAGACTTCTTGGAGAACAGTTGAGGCCCCTGCAGACTGGAGGCAGGCAAATGTTGTCCTCATTTTCAAAAAGGGAGAAGACGACCTGAATAACTATCAACCAGTGAGCTTGACATCAATACCAGAAAAGGTCATTGAACAGATAATTCAACATTTGGTCTGTGAGCACTCAGAAAACGATGGTTTTCTAAGCATGGGATGCTTTTCAACATGGGTTTCTCAAAACCAAGTCATGCCGGACAATTCTCATTTCTTTTTTTGATGGAGTTAAGTGTATCTTGATTTCAAAATCTTGATTTTGACAAAGTCCCCCATGATATCCTTGCAAGGAAGCTGGTAAAATGTGGGGTGCATGAGGTAATTCTTAGGTGGATTCATAGCTGGTTTACTGACCAAACCCAAACCACCATTAGTGGTTCCTTGACATCCTGGAAAAAGGTGACAAGTGCAGTGCTGCAAGGTTCGGTTCTGAGCCTGTTGTTGTTCAACATCTTTATAATCTACTTATGATGAAGGAATTTAGGGGATGTCATTTGCAGATGACACCAGACTGGGAGGGGTAGCTAATGCCACAGAAGACAGAATTGGAATTAAAAATGATCTTAACAGATTGGAGAACACGGCCCAATCTAACAAAGTCAATTTAAACAGGAATAAATGTAAGGTGTCCCAGATCAAGAGAAATAATAGTACTACTCTATTCTGCCTTGGTCAGACCACACATGGAGTACTGTGTCCAGTTCTGGGAACCACAATTTAAGAAAGAAGAAATCAAGATGACCAGGGGCCTGGAAACCAAACCTTATGAGAAAAGATTGAGAGAGTTGGGTTTGTTTAACCTGGAGAAGAGAAGACTGGGAGGAGATATGATAGCCATCTTCAAATATCTTAAGGGCTATCAAATGGAATATGGGGGGAAACAAGCTCATTTTACTGCTCTGAAGAATAGGACTCAAACCAATGGCTTCAAGTTACAAGAAAAGAGATTCTGACTAAACATCTGGAAAAACTTTCTGACAGTAAGAGGTGTTAGACAGTGGAATCGTGTCCCTTGGGAAGTTGTGGGCTCTCCTTCCTTGCAGGTTTTTAAGCAGAATTTGGATGGCCATCTGTCAAGGATGCTTTAGCTGAGATTCCTGCAATGCAGGGGGTTGGACTAGATGATCCCGGGGGTCCCTTCCAATTCTACAATTCTATGATTCTAAGTGCTAGCTCCACACCCTGTTAGGGTGAAAGCACTTGTAGCTGAGTCCCATCATGTTAAGTATAATGGTTTAATGGACACTGAAATGGAAAATGCCTGTTATGTATTTTGCTGAAGTTTTACCGTATTTTGATGTTCTATAAGACGCACCTTTTCCCTCCTAAAAAGTAAGGGGAAATGTGTGTGCATCTTATGGATCGAATGCAGGCTGCGCAGCTATCGCTGAAGCCAGAACAGCAAGAGGGATTGCTGCGCAGCGATCCCTCTTGCTGTTCTGGCTTCTGGGATTCAGAATATTTTCTTTCTTGTTTTCCTCCTCCAAAAACTAGGTGCATCTTATGGTCTGGTGCATCTTATAGAGTGAAAAATACGGTAACTGGAAAATTCCATTGCTTCAGCTGAAATTCCTGCATTGGTTGGGCTGGATGACCCTTGGGGTCTCTTCTATGGTTCTATGATTCTAGGCCCACAGCACCAAATCCTTAAGGTTTCCAGGTGAGACATTCTCCCCTCACACCTCTGCAGCCACAGTGTAGGATCTCTTCCCCACCCACCCACCGCCACACCACGGTGCCCTCCTCCCGGGGTGGGGAACACGCAAGGTCTCTCACGTGTTACAAACCTTGCAGACTGACGTTATCAGGGTCTTGCGGGTTATCAAACAACGGAGAGTAATCCCCATAGAACTCCGAATAAGCCCCACCTTCATCGCCTCTCACAGAGCCGGCTGAGGACGACGACTGCAGTGACGTCTGAGACTGGGTGAGCTGGGAGCAGGCCCGCAGGTTCCCCTGGTCTGCCTCAGGCTTCTCGAGAGTCTCTGCCCCTAGGAGGAGTTCCCCGTTAGCCTCAGCCTTGGGGCCCAGTTGGGAGTCAGGCAGAGGGAAGCTGTCCTTTTGGGACTCTTTCACATCTGTAAGGGATGGAGAAAGAGTGAAGGTTATTTATTCAGTGCAGTCACAGAAGAATGCCCCGAGAGGCTCTCAAGACAACCGCTCGCTTCCTCCGCCATTGCCCTTAAGAGACAAATTTGTTCTGATGGATTACCAACAAAAAAAGCAGAGTAGTGGAAAATAGGGTTTGGTTTGAGCCCAACAGTATGTACAAAGTCAATTTTATGAACTACAGTTCAGTAACCTTTTTATTTGGTTTTACAGTTTGTTCAAAATGAGCAGATTCCTTTTTCTTAAACCTTTCTTAAGTTCACAAAGTAAGTGAAATACTTTACAACTAAACAAAGCAAAGCATCAGGTAGAGACTTGCTATTACAGGTCCACAGTATGTGTTTGGATGTGACATTGGAACATGAAGAGGTTCACTCTAAAGCCAGATAAGAAAATAAGATTAATGCTCTCATAGTGTTCTCAATGTTCTCCCTTGGGAGGTTGTGTCCTTCCTTGGAGGTTTTTAAGCAGAAGTTTGGAGGCCATCTGTCATGGACGCATTAGTTGAGATTTTGCAGTGCAGGGGGTTGGATGAGATGACCCCCAGGCCAGGTCCATTCCAACTCTACAATTCTATGATTCTTACCGACATCACTGTTCTCCAGAGACTGGTCTTCCTCTGAGACCTTGAGGAAAACCTCTTCCAGGGTGGTGTCCATCAGCCCAAAACTGGTCAGGTCTAGGTCATCCAAACTGTGCTCCAGGTGCTAAAGAAATAGAATGGGAGGAAACCAGAGGGGAGTCAACACAGGTGTGTCCATCTAACCTTCACTAGACACCACACACTGCTAATAGTCAAAATATTCTGATCAGCCAAGAGCATCCTTCTTTGAGCACACCATCCAGGTATGATGTTATTGGTGGAACAGCTGTCCTGTTGGGATGGGCAAAATTTACACATTCATTTATTACACAAAGTTACACATTCATTTATTTAGTAGATATGTATCCTGCTTTTCAACTAGAGTCTTCCAAAGCAGCTAACTACATTTAGGAAAAATGCAACAGATGCATCAGGCACCACACGTTCACAAAAGTGAACACTGAAGCAGGTGTTGGCTGCCATCAGATGCTCCTTTCCACATTTAATATGGTAGCAGTTGGCTCTGCAGAAAGAGGGGAAAGCCTGACTGGAGCAGGCCCTGATCTTGCCTTCCTTGTTCTTTAGACAATGCACAACTACCTTTTGGAATTCACAGCCACAAGATGTGCTGATAGCCACTGATTTAAAGGGTGCTAGCAGTGCTTTCTCTTCTTCTGGGGGTACTTGAGGGTATGCAGTACCCCCACCCCCACCCCATGTTAAAGGTGTGGCACTTAATCTAACAACTTCATAGTGAGAACTGGTACCTTTTTCTATAAAAAAGCACTGAGTGCTAAAAAATAAAATAAATCACGGATGAGAAGGCTATCAATGGCTCCTAGTCATGATAGCTATAGAATATTCCACATTCAGAGCCAGTCTACCTCTGAATATCAGTTGCTGGGGAGGGTAAAAGAGGGGATGAGCTATTGCCCATGACCTAATTATTGGGTTCACATAGGCAGCTTGTAAAACAGTTCACAAAAAGAATAAAACATCTATTTGAAACATTCAAAAAATAATTAAAATCACTGATACTCTAAAAACTGCATTAAAACACATGTCAGTGTTCTACATATTTGGGTAGACTCGCCTAAACAAAAGATGTTAGTGAGTGCCAAAAACAAGTACAGTGGAGGAGTCTGCCTGATGTCAACAGGCAGGGAGTTCCGAAGTGTGTGGGTGCTGCCACACTAAAAGATCAATTTCTTGCAAGTGCGGAATGAATATTATGTGGGAACTGTAACTGTGCTGGTTCTGCAGATGGAAGTGGTTGAGTGGGCATGGGACGAGGCAATCTCGAAGGCAAATTTCTGTTTGCTGGAGAAAGGAGTGGATATCACAGCGCAGGAATACGGAGATCAGTCACCTTCACCGTATGTACTCTTTTTGGTTCCTACTAAAAACATTCTTGTTAAAATAAGCCTACCCAGATGTTTAGAAAGTTGAGGTGAGTTTAATTCTGTTTCTAGTCTACTGTTTTAACTTTTTGAAAGCTTTGATTTATAGCAGTTAATCTTTCTCACTGATAATTTTATTATCTTTAAAAAAATGCTTTGAGGGGCGCTTTTTTTTGCAATCAAGCGGCATCTAGGTTTTATGCAATAAGCAAACAAGAAAACCAACGAACAATCCATTATTGTTTTAAAACATTTCTTAAGTGCCTACCAAACAACCGCCCAGGCCTTTGAGGGTATGAGGGTGTGACTACAGATCCAAAATTTAAACCAAACCCTATGTGCCCCACTTTAAAGATGTCTGCAAATGGGACATGAAGGCTGGCAACATTAATGCCCCCCCCCCCATATAGGAATCACTTGCAAACGACCACAGTGCCTGGAGACAGACAATCAGGTCGTGCATCCACAGCAGTGTCCAGAGGAGGAATGACAGCTGGGAGGGACACAGAAAGATTAAACGCCATGGTGCATCTGCAGCAGCACAACTAGATGCCTTCCTCTGCCCCAGCTGCAACAAAACATGTCTCTCCCATTTTAGTCCCCATAGCCACAGCAGGCGCTGCAACTCTTCAACAGTTTGACTTCACCCCCAAAGGCGCACTCCTCCATTGTCTCATGAGACAGATGGATGCCAGCCAACCAGTCCTGTCCACCCCCTTTTGTTTATTCACCAGCTGGGTGGTACCTGGAAGAGCCTTTCAAAACAGCCCTTCTTGACTGCTTCACTGGGGAGGATGTAGGAGAGCTCTGTGTTGGTGTTAGAGATGAGGAGGCAGGAAGCAACATACTTCTTGATGAACTGTGTGACTCGTGCTTCGGAGCAAGGGCTGATGGAAGACTGGCAGGGAGAGCTGTGGGTCTGCCCAGAGTCTAAACAAAGAGGAGGGGGCGGGGGAGAAGGAGAAAAAGATTATTTATTTGCTGTCACCTTATATCAGTTTACAACCAGGAACATTAACAAAAATACACATATGCATATCATAAGCACATAAGGACATAAGAATAGCCTGTTGGATCTGGCCAGTGGCACATCTAGTCCGGCATCCTGTTTTCATGGTGGTCAAGAGGATTCTTCAATGGGATACCCGCGAGCAAAACATGAGCACAAGAGCCCTCTCCCTCCCCTCCTGTGCTTTCCAGAGACTGGGATTCAGAAGCCTTTATTGCCTCCGACCATGGAAGCAGAGGAGAGCTACTGTGCCTAGTAGCCATTCATAGCATTGGTCTCCTCCATGAATCCTCTTTTAAAGCCATCCAAGTTGGTGGCAATCACTGTCCCCTGCAGGAGGGAGTTCCACAGTTTATAACGATGTGCTGCATGAATAAGTACTTTCTTCTGACATGAATGGTCCAATATTCAACCTCATTTGATGTCCACAAGTTCTAGTGTCATGAGGGAGGGAGAAAACTTCTCTACTATATTCACTTTCTCTAATGAGAACAGCTGTATCCAAAAACACTGTCACCTGCACTGTGGTTGATCCTGAAGCAGAGTGACCATAAGAGACTCAGCAGAGCAACAGGGGAGGGAGTGTTTGATGGGATGTATCAGGCCTTTCCTAGCCCCTTGACAGAAACTACAGTAGAAATGGACATAGAGCAGTTGTCACAAGGGCAACAGCCATTGGGTTTTTACTGCATCTTCCATCTAATCAATTAAACCTGGCCAAAGAGGAAGGCTTCCTATATTTAGGGATAGTTAACCATCCCAAAGTATGGCTTTCCATCCTTATGGGTTGGTGGGCCAAGAATAGTTGGGGAGTGTCACCCAATAAAAAACTGATGGCATATAAAACCAAGAAAGATAAAAATAAGTACTTCCTCACACGACACAGAAAAGCCTTATGGGATTTGCGTGGTTCAATAAAGACCTCCATTTGAGGTGGCTTTAAGTGGAAACTAGTCAAAGATATGGGACAGGAAGAGGAGGAGGAGGAGCCTATCAGCAACCACTAAGGCAAACCGCTATATGGAACCTCCATGTACAGGGGCAGTCTGCACCTGAGTATTAGAAACTGAGCACAACAAACAAGGGTGGCCAGAGTCAAATTGCTCTTTAAACAAATAACGGTTGTCTGGTTCTGAAGCCCCTGAAACCACGACGCCCAACACTGACCAGCATTGGCTCGGGCGTCCGACTGCTTCTTAACGACGGTAAGCTTGTACCCGTCACCGTAGGTGCTCTTCAGAAAGAGGGGGGACCCACAGCACTTCAGCTTCCCATGAGAGATGATGGCGATGCGGTCACCCAGGAGGTCAGCCTCATCCATGTGGTGCGTGGACAGGAGGATAGTCCTTCCTGTGGGGAAAGGGTGAGGGTTAGATAAAGGGGCTGTCACAGAGTCACAAAGGACAGGGCAACAGCCCCTCACAAAAGGACACATTCCTTAACCACAATGTTCTGGAGAAATACAATCTTCTGCATCATGCACTCACCTTCACTGGAGGTTTTTAAGCAGAGGTTGGACGGCCATCTGTCAGGGATGTTTTAGCTGAGAGTCCTAAACTGCATGGGGTTGGACTAAGTGACCCTCAGGGTCCCTTCCAACTCTAAGATTGACTCTAAGATCCTTATTGATACAAATATGAACTAGTTGTCCACCCCAAGGCTCACATTCACACTGTGCATTTAAAGCAGTGCCAAGACGCTTTGCAGTGTTGGCTCCACCCCACCCCACCCCACCCCATTCCAGAAAGGTCAGCCGAACTGACACAAGGGAAGGAAAAAGGATAATAATAATAATAATAATAATAATAATAATAATAATAATAATAATAATTATTTTATTTATACCCTGCCCTCCCTGGCCAGAGCCGGGCTCAGGGTGGCTAACACCAGTAAAATTACAATAAAAACATAATAGGGGGAAAAGACAACAAGACAATTTAAAATGCAATTTAAAATGCAGCCTCATTTTAAAAGTAGCCCATGGATCAAAACCGTAAGGGGAGGGAAACATAAGGGTCAGACTGAATCCAAACCAAAGGCCAGGTGGAACAGCTCTGTCTTGCAGGCCCTGCGGAAAGATGTCAAGTCCCGCAGGGCCCTAGTTTCTTGTGACAGAGCGTTCCACCAAGTCAGGGCCAGTACTGAAAAGGCCCTGGCCCTAGTTGAGACCAATCTAACCTCCTTGCGGCTTGGGACCTCCAAAGTGTTGTTATTTGTGGACATTAAGGTCCTCCGTGGGGCATACCAGAAGAGGCGGCCCCATAGGTACGTGGGTCCTAGGCCACATAGGGCTTTAAAGGATGTGGGTTGGTAGCTGGTACACCCCACCTGTCAAGCCCCAGCAAAGTGAGGCAGCACCCATTTATCTCACTTACCTTGTTTGTATTTGAGGATGAGGTCCCAAATAGCTCTCCGTGCATAGGGGTCCACGCCAGCAGTGGGCTCATCCAAGATGACAGCCCGGGACCCTCCGACAAAGGCAATGGCCACCGACAGCTTCCTCTTCATCCCTCCTGACAGCGTCTGCACCAGGGAGTGGCACTTGTGGGTCAGCTCCAGGTCTTCAATCATCCTGGAGGAACACAATGACATGGGTAGGGGGGTTTAGTCTTCCAAAGTGGCCAAGTCCGACCCTAGAACTTTGTAGGCTCCTCCACAAAGGGATGGGAGGAGGATAGCATTCCCTTTGCCCCTCTCCCAAATGCTGGCCTCCCCTCTCTCCACCCCAAAGTATGATTAAATGAGCCTACCCCAACCTGGTTTGTGTCTCCCCGCCCCTTAACCTGGTGTTTCAGGCTACAAAATGGCCACGCTAACTGGCTGGTGGGAATGGCACGCCAAAACATCTGCGTCCTCATCAAGGGCACTGGGTTGGGGCAGGCAGGATTAATGTCAGGGGTTGTACAAATAATACTATGGGAGACCTGAGGATGAGGTTAACCATATGTGCACCATTTCTGAATTCTGGGTGCATGTGCAGGTCTTCAACCCCAACCTACATAACCATGGGACACTGCTCCTGCCAGCCACTGGGGTTCCCTCCCCTGCCAGGGTCGATTGCTATACATGAGATAGAATCATAGAATCGCAGAGTTGGAAGGGATCCCAAGGGTCATCTAGTCTGTTATAGGAATTCTAAGGTCTCTCTATATATCCCATTACACATTCCCTCCCTTACTGCTCTGCTGAATCTCCTAGGCTCGCTCTGCTTCAATTAGCCAATCCCAGTGCAAGTGGCAATGTTTTTGGATACAGCCGTTATCATTAGACTACCCATGATTGCCATATATACATATAAAATATACTGCTTAGCATTATTATCATTTTTAGTTGAATTAATGTATATTTTTCATTAAATCTATTAATTGCTATAAAATGTTATAATGGTCTGTTGACTGCAGAGGAAGTGTCTGGTGCAGAGGAGAGGGATGGGCTGAGCCTGCCTACTTGTCCATCTCCTTGCGTATCTCCTCTTCTGCCATGCCTTTGAGCTGCGAGTAGAACCACAGGTGCTCCTCCACAGTCAGCTTGTCAAAAAGCACGTTGTGCTGCGGGCACATGCCCAGGTTCTTCCGGATCTCATCCATCTCTGTCCGGATGTCGTGGCCATAAATGGTAGCCGAGCCAGAGGTTGGAGGGAAGAGGCCTGTCAGGATGGACCTAAGAGGGAAGGGAGGGAGAGACATCATCAAGCCACACCCACCTACAGCCCATCAACACAGGGGCAAAGAGAAGGGGCCACAAGGTGATTCATTATTTCATTTCATTGTATTTGATAAATTAGGCTAGCTCTCTCCTTGATGTCCTTCTGCCAGCAGGTGAAGACTTTTTTATTTCAACAGGCCTTTGGGAGCGGACTGGAAAGGGCTACTGCTGTTAATATTGTTGTTATTATTGGTATTTGCATGTCATGGACTGGCTGGATACAGGAGTGATGGAAGGAACTATTAGAGGTTACTGTCCACACACTTTCGCTGCACAGATACTCTTTTAAACTGTTTAGCAGAGCAATCTTCCTGGAAGCAGCGGACAATAACAAAAGTTGTTCTAAAGATGACTCACAAACTCTGTGAAGTCTGGGTCAAGAGATGTTATTCCCAGACCGGGTACAAGCATTATGGTAGCAAATACATTTTCGATGGTTAAAATAAACAGCAATTAACAGCACACTTTCAAACAAAAGTCTCTCTTATCTCCCACACTTCGTAAATTACAGGAACGGTCCTTCAACAGATTTTACAAGCAGCACTCTTTCGTCAGACACCTGCCATCAGGCGTCTGCAAAAACGAAGCTGAGTGGTCTTCTTCTTATTGGCACTTCCAGCTGATGCTAATTAAGCTCAGAGTGCCACTCCCATATGTACAGGAAAACTCTGGAACCTTTTAGAAACTTTCTACTTGTTTCTGGAAGAATGATTCCCTAACAGGAACCAGCTGGGGGGAACCACCAGAGGAAGGCTTAGAGTCCAGGGATTGGTGGTAGGACAACAATGAGTGGTCACAGGGAGAAAAAAGAGGCAAGGGGAAGTATTGGAAGCTGAAGGGGTAACAGGGTTTAGTGAGAGGTGAGAGTCTGTGGCAGAGAGAAGTCCAGAATCAGAGGCAGATGCTGAAGCAGGAGAAGAGGGAGGCCAAGAGGCAGAGATGAAGCAGGCTGGTGAAGGCTCTGGAGGAGAAAGATAATTGGGGCAGTTTCCTTTCTCACTGGCAGAATCTGCACAGATTTAGCAAGGTATCTGCTGGACTTTGGCCCCTCCCTGCCGCCCGGCCCCTGCCATCCTGCAGTTTTGTGATTTTGGTGCTCACCAAAACCCAAGCTGACACACTTACATGGTTGTGGTCTTGCCAGCTCCATTGTGGCCCAGGAAAGAGACCACCTGGTTCTCATAGAGGTAGAGGCTCAGCTTGTTCAAAGCCAACTTCTTGTCTGTCTTGTAGATCTTGGTCAGTTTGTCCACACAAACCACCAGTGGAAGGTGGGTCGGCTCCTCCTCAATCCCACGAGTCTCGTCTGTATGCAAAGCCAAAACGTTGGTGTGTGTGCTGGTTACTAGCCAACATGCCACAAAACACAGAGTGCTAAGACCACCCCAACATGAGTTGCAAGCTTGCAAATAGCAACTACAACAACAAAATACTAGCCGGTACAGTACGATCACATTTTATGTGGGGGTTATGTTTCAGGGATGATATGTATATTGAAAAACACATATACTCAAAGCCCCCTGCCCCGGAACCACCCCTTGCGAGCATCCTTACTTTTTGAAGCTTTTGAGCTCTCCACTTTGCTTATTTGGGAAAGGCCCACTCAGCACATGGGCTCTTGCGAGATCTGGCAGGGTGACCGAGTTTCTGTAAAATCTTCTAGAGCTGGTGTGCTGAGAGGACCTTGCATGGTAAGCAAGGTGGAGAGCTTAAGAGCTCTTTAGCGCCAGGTTTCCTTGGGATGGAAATGGTTTTTAAGTTCTCTGCACACATTTGGCTTGTGCAATTTCAACTGATCGGCCTTCAACCATGCAAGTTAAATTGCATAAGCTGAGGTTGTGATTGTACTGTATTCTATGTTTCCACGCTGTCCCCAGCCATCCAACGGGGAGGTTCTGCTTCTCTGTCTCACCCAGCCTCCTGTTCTCCATGGCACAAGCTTGGTCTTCCTCCATGACGCTCAGGCGGGTGGTTCGTGACCAAGGCCATGTCCATTCCCATGTCTCTGTGCGCCCATTTCCCAGCCAGTAGGATTTCTGAAAGGGGAAGTACCAGGGCCTGGGAAGTCCATACATTCCTATAGGGAAGGAAGAAGAATTGGCATGAAATTGGAGCTAGGACTGGGGCAGAAACTGTGTGCTGCAGAATGATGTGGAGATGTGACCAGAATAGGATTGGAGAAGAACCAGGTTCAAACCCCCTCTCAGCTGTGAAGCTCACTGGTGATTTTGGGTCAGCCTAACCTACCTCACATGGGACGCGGGTGGCGCTGTGGGTTAAACTACAGAGCCTAGGGCTTGCCGATCAGAAGGTCAGCGATTCAAATCCCCGTGACGGGGTGAGCTCCCGTTGCTCCGTCTCAGTTCCTGCCAACCTTGCAGTTCGAAAGCATGTCAAGTGCAAGTAGATCAATAGGTACCATTCCGGCGGGAAGGTAAATGGCGTTTCTGTGTGCTGCTCTGGTTTGCCAGAAGCGGCTTAGTCATGCTGGCCACGACCCGGAAGCTGTACACCGGCTCCCTTGGCCAATAAAGCGAGATGAGCACCGCAACCCCAGAGTCAGTCACAACTGGACCTAATGGTCAGGGGTTCCTTTACCTTTAACCTACCTCACAGGATTGTTGTGTGGGGAAAAAATGGGAGGGCGGGGGACCATGCACACCTTTTTAAGCTCCTTGGGGGGAAATGGTGGAGGGCAAATGCAATAAAATGGGATGAACAGAGGAAGATTTGAAAGTAAGCCTAAGTCAATGGCAGTAGGAGACTGACAGATCTCAACCCTCCTCTCAGCAGGAGGCTGAGCAACCCAGCAAAACCGGGTCTCCCCACCCCTTATCCCCGCACATACCTGGGTGTACAGCTTCAATGTACCATGTCAGAACCCCGTAGACTACGGCGTCAATGATCAACATCATCATGGAAAGGAGAAGGTTGAAGTCATCCCCCTCCACGGGCGACTGGCTGAAGGTGTGCCACTGGATACCCACACCAGCCACCTCGTACAGGGCGAAGTACTTAGAGCCCAGACCAAAGGCAGTGGTGGACATCAGAGACTGGAGGAGAACAGGGGAGGGAAGAGGGAGAAGAGACTAAGAGATGCTGCAGGGTTTTATTGGATTAAATATTTGCACGCTGCTTTCCCAACAACTAAATGGAGCTCATAGTTACTCACAACAATTAATGAGTTAGGAGGCTTCTGCTAAGCCAGGATATATGATGTGCTAGGCTGCATCCACACTATAGTCAGAATTCTGCACCAGCACTGAAAACTGAAATGTGGAAGCCAGCATAAATCATGCACATGTCTGCATAATTAATCCTCCTCTTTATGCTTCTGGAGTGGGAGTAAAGAGGTCACTGAAGTCCACCCTGGGCTGGAATTTTTGGAAATACAGATCAGTCCCACTCTTCAGCAGGTTTCAGCAGCAGCTGCCACAGAGATTTCAAACTCACCATTGTAAGAGTTAGAAAACCGATTAAAAAGAATATGATGGCAAAGCTGTTCTCAAGAAACAAAATTACTGGGGCCAGCATCAAAATCTGCTTGTATGAAGGTCAGGTTTGGAAAACAGGACAGTAATTCCTTAAGAAACAAGGAAGCTGGCCAGGAACAAACACCTGTATACCCCCCCCCAAAAAAAATTGTCTGAATTGGAAGATGTCCTGCATAGCAAACAATGGCCTGTGAATCTAGCCAGAAACTAGAAAGGCATTCTCAGCACATATGGGGCTGTCAGGCATAAATATGTGTGCCTCACTTTCCCTTCCCCTGGTTGCCTGCCAGCAAGTTACATGACCACAGATGCTATCACCACCGCCACCACCCCTGTCAGGGTGGCTACCACATTAGCTACTCACAGCAATGCACTTCTCAAATGCGGTAATCTTGTCATGCGCCACCTCTTCCCGGATGGCGACGTACATGTAAGGGACGTAGCTGAGAAAGTAGATGATGCCGCCACAGGCCGAAGCCAGCTTGGCTTTGGAATACAGCACTGACACCAGGAAGCTGAGGGAAGAAAGAGACGGGCATGCAACACAAATCTGCATTCTCCCATTGAAGGGGGAAAATGGCAAGCAAACAGTCTCAGGGATGGTTCACCAACCACAGAAGCTGAGCCAAGCCATCAGAACGGGTGGCAAAGCTGCGCCCCTGTTCTAGCACCCTGCGTGGCACAGCAGAGCACCTGAGACTGCTGAGGCTGGCCTCAAAAGGAAGTGAGGCTGGGCATTTGCTGGATCCCATCATGTACCCCAGGGGCATAACTATGGCTTGGTCAGGCTTGGTCCTGGGAAATTGTGCGTCTCGCCTCTGGCTTGGTGTGGCTAGGAGTCAGCCCACCTGAATTTCCACGCACTCCCTGGGCCACTCCTCTGCTGTTCTGGGTGGGTGGGTGACACACGCAGGCCCCTCTGGCGAAGGAGCAAGGTGGGGGGTGCCAAGGGTGTGAGGGAGCCTAGGTACACCTCTGAGATGTCCCAAGGAAGATGCCATTGATTCTACTTTTAGAAAGGATGCCCAAGACAGCAGAAAGGGACTCTCCACTTGCATGCCCAGGTTAAGGGGCCTGACTGGAGTTGCCTAGCTGAAATCCTGGAGCTCCTGTCACCCACTTGAGGCACCAGCTCTGCCTCTCCATGGTGGCCACGCCGGGACATAACAAACCCACGGGGTGAATTCAAGACATGGATAAATTTGTGCAATTAAAATTAAAATTAATAATTTAAAAGTTACTTGTGCACATTGTGTGTATACACACACACACACACAAATATATATATATATATACACACACATTCACATATTATGTCAAAGGGCTATATGAGGACCTGTGAAGCAAAGTTTCTTAAACTATCAGCAGCCCTGATCAGCCTCACCAGGGTTACAGGGTTGAGAATAAATACGGCGCACTGGGAGAGGCCTCATTCTTACTGAGGTGCTTGGACCACACCACTTTTTGACTGTGCATGGGACTTTCATGCCTAAAGGTTCCTTTATACCTCCACCACAATTTAAGAAAAACCACACCTGCCTATGGAAAACTAGCATATCGGAGAGAATGTTTTTACTCTCACCTTCTCCCTGTCCTGCTAGTTTTTAAATGCACAGGGATTTTCATTACTAAGGCCAGAAGAGCGGTAGAGGAAACAGGACCAGCATCAAGCAAGGCAGAAAAACGATCTGAGCCCCCAAGGTAGGGGAGGAGCCCACATCTGGTCATTTTTCTGCCTCCTTCAAGCAAGTGGGAGAAAACAACCTGCCTGGTCATGTCCCATTGCCCACTTGAGAAACACAACTGTGAATCAGGAAGCCCCCTGTTCAAATCCAATCTTCACCCTCCGCCTCCGCTTTCCTTCCCTCCCTTAACTTACCAGAACATGATGGTGGCCACAGCATAGATGGCAAGGAACAGCCAAATTATGAAGACGTCACTGTGCATCAGAACCTTCCCATACTTGAGAATGGCAGTCAGCGCCGTGACTGAGATGGAAAGCTGGACAAACCCTGTGATAAACCAGGCCACCCAATGCACCGCGTTGTTCAGCCCCATCATTTTCATCACCTGTGAGGAAGAAAGGAGATGTTGTCAGCCCAAGCGGCCAGATTCCATGGCCCCTGGACAGGAGCCACGACCACCTTTCCGGTTTAGTGAAACACAGCATGTACTGCGCGCACACAATATGCGTGCAATACCAGAGCAGTTATTTTTTGCAATATTGGTATTTAACTGAATTTATTATAATTTGGATTTTTACTTTATTATTCTGCTTAGGCATTCTAATTCTTGCATGCCACTTTATGCACCTTCCAGTTATGTGGCAGCAGGCATGTGTATTCACCACCAGGGAGCGCTGATTCCAAATCAGCCTGCATGGTGTGAGTGGTTAAGAGGGTTGGGATTAGGACCTGGCAGACCAGGATTCAAATTCCTGCTTAATCTTTAAGTTTGCTGGGCGACCCTGAGCCAGTCACTCTCTCATCACCCTAATCTACTTCACAGAGTTGCTGTGAAGATAATATGGGGACAGAACCTTGTATGCCACCTTGAACTCCTTGGAAGAGAGTTGAGATATATCATGTAACTACTCATTTATTACAGTTATATGTAATAAAGAGACTTAAGAAACAGAAAAACAGCAAGAAAAAGATGATAAATAACAGCACAACAGATAAACACGCAACTCCCATGGTGGCTTTAAGTGGTTTTGTTTGCTTGGTTGTTTTAAAGCCTAGGAGAATAAGAAGGTTTTTGCTGGATGCCGAAGTGAGATTAGAGTAGGTGTCACATGAGAGCATTTGAAGCAGGAACTCTGTCTCCTGGGTCACCACTTGCCTCACGAAGGAGGCAGAGCCACACTTAGGCTAGCAGCTGTTTCAACCTCAGTCCCCCAGACAGGTAATATGGGAATAGTAATACTGGCCAGGGCTGATGCAGGAACAGACATCTAACATCTGTGAAGCAAGTGCTGAGTGCTGCTATCACCAGCAAGGCATCCCTGACTTTCTCAGCCAGGAGGAAGCAAGATTTGTAAGCCACAGCATTGCATTCACAGCTCAGCCTTGCTCTGCCATCCCAAGGGAAATGCTGTCTAAAAATCCTAATCTAGGCCATTAACCTACCATTTGTTATACTGACCACCTGCGTCCGTGTCTGCCACCTCCCCCTTCTTGATCTCACCTAATTTTCTCTTCCAGTGGCTGAGCTCAGCAGTTCCTTAGCAGGAGACGGGATGTTCTGCTGGAGCACAGCTGAGTTGGCGTTTGCCATAAAAATAGGACATATATACTGCAAAAACAATCCAGCCTCGATGGATGTTTTCACGGCCGGCCACAGAGAACCTGCTTGAACTTACTGCTCCAAGAGCTATTTGGGGGCACTGACAGTGGCTTGAAAACAGGGGTGCGGGATTTCTGTGGCCCTTCAGCTGCTCCCCACCCCCTGCATGCGTGGCCAATGGTCAGGGGTGAAGGTAGATGCTGAAGACCCCTGGTACCCTGGTTCAGAAGATGAGAGTCCTGCCAAATATGCTTCTCCAGAGACAAGAGTGGGAGAAGGGCCCACACCGCAAAAAGCAAGCCTTCCAAATTGCCCCTGGGAAAAGAAACAACCTACTACTGTCTCTCTGCAGACCAAGGCTTCCACAATTTCACAGGTATGTTTAGATGGTGCTATTTATTCTGCCGTCTTAAGTTGCAGGATTTCTTTTTTTCTTTCTTTTAAAAACCACATCCTTATTAGAAAACCACTTTCATGTTAACATTAAAGCTCAAAAGGAGGTTTGGACAACAGCCTGGATTGGAAGGATTAAAGATTTGGGAGTTGCTGCGTCATCAAACTTCAGAAACTTTAGATAACAGAGTTGGATAACAGCCTGGATTGGAATGGAGCTGGCAAAAAGACAGTTGAAAAAAGATATATATGCAAATAAAGCTGTACTCGGTGGATGAAAGGATATATGGTGTCTGACATGATTGAGAATCATAGAGACGGAGAACTTTAAAGCGTTAAAATCGAGATGTGGAAAACATGGAAACAATGAGGAGAGGCAGGATTGAGATTTGGCAATATGCTTCAAGGTCCAGACTATGGGAAGCCCTGAAAAATTAATAATTATAATTTGAATGATAATTTGGTCTTCTTTAATTTAGTTTTTTATTTTAATTGGATTACGATTTGATATGTTAACTGGATGTTTTTATTGGAAAACTAATAAAAATGATTTAACAACAACAACAACACAAAAGTACTTAACAACAGATCCTCCTTTATTAAGGAATCGGCCTAAAATTTTATGCCCTCTCTTCTTCCTCTTTCTTGCAATCTTTTAAACTTAGGTGTTATCTAAGGATAAGCAACTGCCCAAGAGAGTGGTATTGCTAACACCCAGGATAAGGAACAGAGAAGCTGCTTGCAGGTGGGTTTTGGCACAGGCTGCGACATTCTTGCAGGCAAGGGTCCTGGTAGAGAGGTGGGCATGGTGCTGAAGAATAGGTCAGAGAGAAAGACAGAGATGCTCAGAATGATTTTAGTGCCAGGGACCAGGCCTGGAAACTCAGTCGGGGCAGCGGGAGGGAGGGCAGGGGATTCCATTTGCTCAGTCAGCCAAGGCTGGTACTGGCTAATTTGGGAGTTGTTATCTATTCTTCTGCATCCCTGATGGAAGCCAAAAGGAAGCAAGTCCACTTTGGCTAAAGCCAACTGTGGGGATCTGATGCAGTTTAACCAGTGTCCACACGAAAACAAGCATTTTGGGGACTGGTTTCCTCAGAAGCATCCAAAGTAATTTTGTGCCCTGTGGATTTCTCAGCCCCTGATGTGTTTATTGAATGCCTAAATAAGATTGGCTATTGATGAGAAAATAACTCATAGCTTAGAAGTGATTCATGAAATGGGAAAATATGGACAGGTTTTAACCAATATAGTGGTCATTTATTCAATATACAAATGAAACTGTATAAACTCTCCCAAGCATCTTTGAAGAAAATGCTTTCCTGAAGAGTACATCTTGAATTATATTCTTCTCTCGGAACAACTATCTGTGATGTATAAGGAAAAGCCTTTGTGCTGGTCCTGGGACATTATATGCTGGACATGTGGATTGATAACAATAATTTATATGATACCTGTGGAGGGGGATGTTATACATGTTTTTATATTGGAGCAGATAGGAAATAATGCAACAGCTGAGCAGGATCAGACCAAAACACTCACTGAGCCTAGCATGCAGCTTTCCACACTGGCCAGCCACATGCCACCTGGAAGACCACAAGGAGGGAGTGAAGGCAACTGCCCGCAGCATCTGGTGGCCAAAGGTACACTGCTTCTGAATATGTAAGCTCAATATTAGCCACTACGGCTACCATTGGGGCCAGGCCCTGGCAAAAGGCACAGCCCACCTACCAGAGAAACAAACTCCGCGGGCTTACCTCTTTCAAGCGGTGCTCCTTCTCTGCCACAATATGCTGAATCATCATTGCCACTGAGTAAACCCAGGAGATGACCATGCAGAGGGGCATCATGTGCTCAATGACGAACAGAAAGCTGCAGGGAGGAAGAGGAAGGGGGAAAGTAACCTACCACAGGTTTCACCCACTGGGTGCCTTCCAGCTTCCCTGGGGCTACTGGGAGATGCTGTCCAAAACATTTGGAGGGCACCAGGCTGGTGAAGCCTGACACATAAAAGCAGGAAAAGGGTCCTTGAGGTATCCTGTTGATCAAGGAAATTCTGCCTCCTTCCCTACAGACCCCTCAGGTGCTAAGATTGGCAGTAAGGGCCCTCTTGGTTTTTGCACTCCCCTCTGAATTTTGAGGGTAGCAGTAGGTCAGGAGAGGGTCTTCTCTGTAGCAGTTCCTAATCTGTGGAACTCTCTCCATGAAGGTGCATCTGGAACCTTCATTGCACAGCTTCTGGAGAATGCTAAAGATGCACCTCTTTACCCTGGCGTTTGATATTTGAGGGGTGCATATTTTTAGACCCTACCTTATTTTGGTGATTGTGAGCTGTTTTAAGCTGTTTCTAATATTGTGTTTTAGTGTTATAACCTACCCTGGGACCTTAAGGTGAAGGGCAGTTTAATAATAATAATAATAATAATAATAATAATAATAATAATAGCAGGAAAGCTATAGTCAAGCCAGCAGAAGCAGCTTATGACTCTGCCCTCAGGGCAACACAGCCTCCTGACTCTACTCAAAGTTTCTCCCAAAGTTAGGAAGAAAGTCAGGCTGCAGTTTGACCTTGGGATAAGAGGACCTCTAGCATCACCCTTGCAACTTCATCCCAGTGCCGTAAGAAGAGAGGGACCCTCATACCCTGACAGTGAGAGTATGAGACATTTATGACATTGTTTCCAACATTATTGGTCAACCACTGGACCCAAACTTTGCTTTGGCCCTTCTGCCAATAGAGGGCGATCTGGACCATTCCCCTTGTACATACAGAACCAACTATTCAGAGATCACACACCGACACACACCCTGCCCTGGAAAGACCAAAAGGCCATCTCTGATGGGATGGCAAGGGGGAAGTTTGAGATTTGGCTCTTTCTGAGCACCTATCACAACACAGGAGAGTTGTTAAGAGGCCAGAATAAGCACAAAACAAAACAAAACGGACTTCTCTGTCTCTTTTGCTCACACACAAACACACTTCTAAGGACTCACTCATCGCGGGTGTAGCACGGGTATGGAAACATCTGCACGTAGTTTCCGGGTTCAACCACATCGTGGCCCACAAAGGTGTTGATGATGGCTCGCTCCATCATATCTAGCGAGGGAGAAAGAAAGACCCCAAATATCTGTCACCCACTTTGCTTACAGCACCTCTCGGCTGTCACCTCATACCAGCCATGCTTAAGACATGGAAAAGGTCCTTGCACCCAGGGGATTCAGGCAGGGAGACCAGAGGGCTTTGCTCTGCTCTAGACCACCATTGTGGCCACTTGGCCAGGGGGCAGGAGCTGCTGGTCTGCTGACTCTTCAGCCACACCACTGCAGATGGCTAGTGGGCAATATTGCAAGGAGGGGCTCAGTTGGGACCAGGTGGTGTCAAGGGGCCAATGCAGCTTCACCTGATCCTCTGCATTTGCCTCTTGAGGCTGTGGTCCAACCATCACATAAACTTGACCACATCCAAAAATTTTGTGTTTTCTGTTTTGCCATTTCCACCGTGGTTACTGCTGCTGCTGACAAAGGCAGTCTGCAATGCAGCTGGCCCAGAGAAGTGGACCGCCTCTTCAAGGTGAAGAGTACAAAGCAAAGCTTCAGTGAGCCAGTCCCTCCTGTTGATTTATAGTCAGCAGCGGAGGTCCTGTTGGTGGCCCTGCTACTGAGCGTTTTCAGGTTGCCAATGATCCATGGCAGGGCCTCCTTGGTGGTGGCTCCCTGTTTCCTGAAATGCCCTCCCAAGTGAGTCTGTCACACTCATTATTCAGGAAAAACCTAAAAAATCTGTGTTGAGTCGGGCATTTGATGTCCAAAAGGTTTGCTCCTGGAAACCCTGAAATTATTAGCCATGAAGAGGGGACGAATAACTATGTACATCATCTTGAACTCCCTACGAGAAAAATGTGGGCTATAAATGCAATAATAAATAAATAAGTTCTTAAGCTATATTTTATTAGTGATGGGTTTGCTGCCCTGAGACCCCCTCTGGGAGGAAGGGTGAGATATAAATCGCCACCATCACCTTGCAGCCGCATGCACAGGGCATATGATCTAATGAGAAGCAGCTTTGCTTGAGGACAGAGGAGAGAACAGGGCGTGTCTGTGGCCCAAGGATGGATGGGAAGGGGAAATAGGGAGGCTGGGAATGTGCTCACCCTGGATCCAGACAAAGCCGTAAAGGAAGTAGAAACGGCCCCCGGTGTTTGGGCCAGGCCGCCAATACGCACGGCGGATCTCGTTGGTCTTTTCCGTAAAGCTGGAATTTTGCCGGATCTTGTACATGACGTGAGGAGGGAGGGTGCCGTCCTTGTTTGTTTGGAAGATCACACCTTTATTGGGGGGGGGGGAATGACAGGACAGAAAAGAATGCATAATAAGAGCCACAAAAACCAGCAGTGATACATCTGACCAGACTAATATAATAATAATAAATTTTATTTATACCCCGCCTTCCCCAGCCAGAGCTGGGCTCAGGGTGGCTAACACCAATAAAATCACAGTAAAAACATAATAGGGAGAAAAAGATAGGGGGGGAACCAATTTAAAATACAGGTTAAAATGCAATTTAAAATGCAGCCTCATTTCAAAGTAGCCGATAAATCAAGACCATAAGGGGAGGGAAACATAAGGGTCAGACTGAGTCCAAACCAAAGGCCAGGCGGAACAGCTCTGTCTTGCAGGCCCTGCGAAAAGATGTCAAGTCCCACAGGGCCCTAGTCTCTTGTGACAGAGCATTCCACTATGTCGGGGCCAGTGCTGAAAAGGCCCTGGTTGAAACCAATCTAACCTCCTTGAGGCTCGGGACCTACAAAGTGTTGTTATTTGTGGAACTTAAGGTCCTCTGCAGGGCATACCAGGAGAGGCGGTCCTGTAGGTACGTGGGTCCTAGGCCGCATGGTACATGAGATGGGCCAGGCTGCTGCATCAGACCAAAGGCCCATCTCAGACAGTAACCTGTATCTCACAGTGGCCAGCCAGATCCCCGTAGGGCATGAGTGCAACAGCCCTCTCTCCCACTGTGGTTTTCCAGCAATTGGACCAGGATGCAAATTGCTTAGAATGTCAGGTTTCTATTCCTAACGGCTTGAAATTCTTTGTGAATGTTGCTTCATAACAAGGGCTTGTGATCTCTGCAGAAGCCGAGGAAAAACACAGAATGTGGTGTTGGACACAGAACTTACTGTTTTTGTAAGAAAAATCAAGATTATAGCCCTTAACCCCATAATTTTAGTCCCAAATGATAAAATGGAAAATGTGCAGGCAACGAATGACTGCTGGGGTGGGAAAAAATATTTGCAGTAGTTTTGGGGGTGAGGCAGTCATACATGTTTCACTTAGGATAGCAAAGACGGTTTAAAATATGCAAAAATATTTTTAAAATTTTTTTTGCACAACTATACAAAATAAGAGTAATGTGTGCAAGAGTATACCCATACAGTTCTGGGAGCTGCCTCCAGAGTAGCAGGTCAGGCAAAAAGCAGTAGTGGTCTGAGTACCAGTCTGGGCCCTGTCTGAACAGATGCAGAGGTGATGGAAGTTTACTGGCCCAGGCCAAGAGCAGCTAGCTCCTAAGAAGGAAGAAACCTCCGCCAGAGAAGAAGAAGACTGGCAAAATCAATTATTGATATGCAGGACAAATTAGCTAATTTGAAACCCAAGAAGAAGGGGTAAAGGTTACTGTATATTCTTCAAGCTTTGTGTATAGACTTCTACATTAGTATAACTTTTAAAACTCATTTGTAAAAAGATGAATAAGGTTTAAAAATCGGATTCTTAGGAATATAAAGTTTTATGGACGTGCATGAACAAGGATTAAACAATGGAACCAAGTGGAGGGAAGTCAACCAGAAAATTATGGTTCAAAAATTGGTTTCTGGTGTTATTTTCTTTTTGTTATTTTTGGGAAATTAATAAAACATTATTATTACTTTTTAAAAGGGAAGCTTACTGGCAAAAACAGTGACGTTGTCTTGGTAGGCTTGATTGAGAGTGTAGTTGACAATGCTCTCCTCATCTGGAAAGCCCTTAAAGATGTCCACACTGACCTGGTGGTGGGGAAAAAGAGAGAGATTTCATCAGGGAAAGCAGCTTAGAACTGCAGACATCATATCATCTTAAGCCCTGCTTCTGTCATGGGTTTATTTATTTTAAAGCATTTATAAACAATATACAGTGGTACCCCAGGTTACATACACTTCAGGTTACATATGCTTCAGGTTACAGATTCCGCTAACCCAGAAATAGTACCTCGGATTAAGAACTTTGCTTCAGGATGAGAACAGAAATTGGGGGGCGGCAGTGGGAGGCCCCATTAGCTAAAGTGGTGTTTCAGGTTAAGAAGTTTCAGGTTAAGAACGGACCTCCGGAACGAATTAAGTACTTAACCCGAGGTACCACTGTATAAAGCATTTTTGAAAATCTCCTAGTGGCTTCTTTAATGTAGAACCTCCGTTTTCCTAACAAGTGACAATCTCAGGTGTGTGGCTGCCTTGGAGAGTAGCTACAGCAAGAGAAACTGGGGACCAGGCTACGTGGATCCAGCTTGAGGTACGTGGAATAGCTCAGTAGGTACAGCAAGACTCTCAGAGCTGTGGGTTTGATCCCCACGTTGAGCGAAAGATTCCTTCATTGCAGGGGGGTTGGACTAGATGACCCTTGTGGTACCTTCCGATTCTACATTTCTATGGTTGACTGCCTCAGCCCCACTCTGCTGCTCTTCCAACTTTCCAGTATCTCTTCAGTTCCAGCCTGTTTGAATGCTGGCAGGAACAATGGATTTTGCAATGTTGGTAAGGAATGATATGCATGCTCCCTCACTTTGATAAAGGAAAAAAACAAACCACTCTTCTTTTTTTAAATGGAGAAATAAATGCTCTATTTCTGGTATTTAATAGTATTAAAAAACAATTTAAGAAATATATCTGCTGAGTTTTACAGTTGCAAAAAAAGAAAAAAAGTACATTAGAGTTACATGTTTAAAAGAGAAAAATGACAAATGTTCCACCCGCCAACCCTTTTGCCCAATCTGAAGGCATATTACAATTCTAAATAACGATAGTACAGTTTGTATGAGCCCTGAGGTGGAGAGAGCCTGGAATTTGCTGATGTGAAGATGTTAGCACAATAATTTATTGTGGAATGTGGCAGGTACTGTGTCTGTAGATTCTTTGTCTGTGTACTGGATAAACAGCCACCAGGTTGTTGTTTTTTAATTGTGCAATTTTGAGAAGTAAGTCTGTTAAAGTTTAAGAATGAAAAGCAAGGGAGATTTTAGTCCTAAAAATTATCTCTTGAAAGCCCCTGGTTTCTAACACTTTTAGGTACTGCTCCAGTAAAGCAGAACCTCAAGGTCCAGAGCAGAATCTAGAAGAAGTGGGTTCTATGAGCCCCCTGAGTTCCTTCGGTTTCTCTCTCCTCCCAAGAGGGCAGCAGGGACACTCACCTTGGACATGAACTGAATCCAGCCACAGGCTGCATTGTCAATGGTGTCCAGCTGCTGCAGGAGCACACTGGCGTTGGGCAAAGAGAAGTTACTGTCCAAGAAGTTGTGAAGCAGGTCACCATCTGACACGTTCAGGATTTCGGGGTGCTTGCGAAGATCTGTAGCAATCTGTGGGTAATGGACAAACATGGGAAGGAGAGGGGTGATGAGGAGCTCCCACCTCTAGGCCAGCCTTTGCCACTCTGGCCCCGTTGGGCTATAGTTCCCACCAGCCCCAAGCCAGCACAGCCAATGGGGTGGTAGGAATTGCTGTCCAACAATATCTGGACAAGTATGATCTAGATGCAGAGCAGCATGCTTCTTAGACTTTGGTGCTTGCACATACACACATGTGCCATTGTGGGATGACAATTGATCCTTTAGTCCTGATGCCACTGCAGAAGAGGCCCTGCTCTTAGCAGAGGACAACCTGGTCTCTAGAAATGATAGCCCAGTGAGCAGAGCTTCAGTGGTTGACCAGGGGGCTTATGAGAAGCTCTGCCATGGGCTCCACTTGCATTTTTGGCGCTCCCATTCACCCATGCTACACTCAGAAGCACAGCATGAAGCCCAGCCCCTGTAGAGGCTCTAACAGTAGCATCCTTTGGGGAGAGACTCCCCGCAGGTACTTGGAGTCCATCATCTGGTGTCTCAGAAGATATTCTATTGGAGAAGGACTGTAGCTCAACAGAGCAGAGCAGAAGCTTGGCAAGCAGAAGGTCGCAGGTTCAATTCCTGGCTTCTCCAGTGACAAGGACTGAGCAGCATGTTGGTGACAAAGGTCTTTCATTTCCTGAGACCTTGAAGGGCCACTGCCAGACAAGTGTTAAAGCAGGGCTAAAAGAGCAAATAGTTTGCCCTGGTTGAAAACAGCTTCCAATGCTCCTGGCAACATAGAAGAGATTGGAATCTGCAGAAGTCAAATTAGTAGCTCAGGGTACATTCCAACATTAGTTCCACCCACTGAGTTTTACGTGTATAATTAAGATCCATCTATTTCAATGGGTCTACTCTGATTGGAACTTGGTTGGTGACAACTTTTCCTTTTAACTGCCTTAAATACAACTGAGCACCAGAAGGTTTCCCAGATATCCCAGGACTGGATGCAGAAAGTGGGAGCAGGCTGAACACACACAGACGCAGGAAGGACAAACCAGCCCCATCACAGACCTGCCTGTGGCTGCAGCGATAAAACCTATGCAGACCCTGGAGGAAGCACCTTTTTCTACAAGCTGCACCAGAATCCTGGGACCGCAGCAGAGCTTGCACCACTGTCCCCCCTGAACTGCTCTGTCCTCTCATCTGGGTCTAGCCCTTTTAAAACCTTTTTGCTCCAGCTGTGGAATGGGTACACTTCTTGCCTGTTCCACTGTCCCACCCCATACCCTCTAACAGCATACCTGCTGCAGCCTGCTAATCCGTTGCTGCAACCTGCCCTCTTCCAGGAAACTGCGGATCTCCGCTGACATGTTCATCCACACTTGGGCATAGTGAGTTACGTTCCCGACGAAGGCAAAGGTCTCGTTGGCCTGCAGAACAACCAGAGTAAGCAAAGAGTTTGGATTTGATATCCCGCCTTTCGCTCCCTTTAAGGAGTCTCAAAGCGGCCAACATTCTCCTTTCCCTTCCTCCCCCACAACAAACACTCTGTGAGGTGAGTGGGGCTGAGAGACTTCAAAGAAGTGTGACTGGCCCAAGGTCACCCAGCAGCTGCATGTGGAGGAGCGGAGACGCGAACCCGGTTCCCCAGATTACAAGACTACCGCTCTTAACCACTACACCACACTGGCTCTCAGGAAAGGAAAAGGAGGTGCCCCACAGCCAGGTGTTTAAAGACAAACCCCCCCCCATGAGTTCCACGTGAAAAAGTACTTTCAACAACAAAAGTCCCAATAAGACTTTTGTTAAGCCATGTTGGGAGGTAGGAGATCCAGGAAACTCCAGATATTTTGCCATGTAAGAACAGCCTGCTAGATCAGGAAAATGACCCAGAGTTCTCAGCACCCTGGCCAAATTCCAAATTCCCCAGGATTTTATGGGGGAAAGCCACAAGGCAGTTAAACTGGGATGCAAGCGATGCAGGCTTACAACGCAGATGAGCCCCAGGCTTCCTAACAAGGAAAGGGCAGGGGAGGAAATGAGGGACGTTCAGTAGCACACCCAATGCCAGCGTCCCTCAAAGCCTCACCTTCAGAATGACCTTGTCCACTTCTGTGCCCACGGGAGCGTAGAGGATCTTGGGGTTGCTGGTCATGAGGTGAACGAGAAGGCCCAGATTCCGCTGCTCTTTGCTGGTAAATCCCAGAGAGCTCATGTTGCCCTGTTTGAGGGCCTCTGGCTCAATGGTCCTGCACAGGGAAGAGGAAAAAGACATCGAAATTTACTCTTCCTGACAAATGTGCTGCCAAGGAGGAAAACGGAGGCAAACCATGGGAACTTTGCTGCTGTTGTCGCATTTTTATCATGCATTCACACTGTATTCCTCCAGAACTGCAAATTAAGCTGTGCATGCAGGTCCCATTTTACACACAAAATGCATTCCTCGGTGAGCGTTTGCCTAATAAGTCAACAATTTCTACTGATTCCTATCGGTGATTTCTAATCTGTGATCTCTCCCCCTCCCATCATGGCTTATTCCAAAAATGGTTACGTCAACCAGCAAAAGAAAAATGAAGGAAAAACAGCTTTGCCCAATCTCTCTCCCCACTCCTTCTCTCTATGGTTGCTGAAAACGGCTGCCACTGAGCAGCAAAGAACAAACAAGTAAGGAAGTAGGCAAACGCTGGCTGTTCAGATATCTGAATCAGCCATACAGGTAGCAAGGTTTGGGCATAATTCTTTGTGTTTGGATAAGTAAATTAGTGGATAATGAGCGGATGGATGGTGAGACTTGTGTGTACTTTATTGCCTTGTTTCTGATGGTTGGTTTGTACTGTACCCTAGATTTGCAAACAAGTGCTTGCAGGGTCCAACTACTGCCAGCTTGTGGTACTTGTCCTGGCTGCCAGTTTGTTACAGACAAAGTTCAAGGCCCCAAACCAGGCACAAGCAAACTCGACCCTCCAGATATTTTGGGACTACAACTCCCACCATCCCTAGCTAACAGGACCAGTGGTCAGGGATGATGGGAGTTGTAGTCCCAAAACATCTGGAGGGCCGAGTCTGCCTATGCCAGCCCTAAACAACTCAGGTTGCTTGAGAGAGAGAGAGAGCCTTATCCCTTTATGCACCCAGTTAATTGCTGTGGTCTGTGGGAGAGTCTCTCCTGCAAGCTCCAAAGACCTCAGGAGCCAAATTTGCAGTAACTCGGAGCAGGGCTTTAAGTGTGGCTGCCCCTGTCCTGTGGAATGATGTTTCTGTTTGAAGGCTCTGCAGTCTAGGGTTGTCATATTTTAGAGAGTCAAAACCTGGACCCCTACCACCACCATGCTGCATCTCCCTCGCTTGCCTCTTCCCTGCCAGTGACCCCGTCCTTATCCCCCTGCTCACCACCCTCTTACTTTTGCTGTCTTCAGCTGCGGAGGCCTTGCACCCAGTGGAAACGGCCCAAGGCCTAGTGCATCCAGCGGAAGCATTGTGAGGCCTTGCACAGCCCTGGCAACTGTGCGAGGCCTAGCTTGGCACAGTGGTTGCCGGAGACAATGTGAGGGCTAGAGCGGGTCCTGGCAGGCCGCTCCAAGGCCCTGCTGTAGCGCTTCCACTTCTGGGGTACAGCGCCCTCCCAAACATGCGCTGTGCCACACCAAATTTAATTAATTTATTTTTAAAGAATTAACTCCCTCCCCAAACTCAGACATTTCATCTAAAATGAAAAAATCCCCCTAGAGGGGATGCTGGCTCTAAAAATGAGGACATGTCCAGGAAAACCCGTAAATATGGCAACCCTACTGCAGGCACCCACTAACTGTATTTTATGGATGCAGTCATTTTTGTTCAAACAGGCTTTGATCCCAGCTGGATGAATGGGTCTTTATCAGGAGCGTCTGTTGTTGTTGTTGCTGCTGCTGCATTTTCACATATGTGCAATAACAAATAAGCACAAACCATGTAACATAACAGAAGCGACTTGATTGTGCATTCTGTTGAGAATATCACAAGAGGCAACCTGGTATCTCCATGGACATGTGAAAGGCAGACACAATAATAACCTCAGTTCTTAATCCAGCGGATCTCTCCATAGGTTCCTGTGAGTTTGAGGTGGCTTTCTTGTTTGGTCTTCATGCAGCGAAAATGAAATGGTTGCCATACTGCATAACAGTGTTTTAATTATCTTACGTGTACAACGCCTTGAGACAGTGGTTTTGAAGGTGGATAATACATTAATTGTTGTTGTTAATAATAATAATAATAATAATAATAATAAGAAGAAGAAGAAGAAGAAGAAGTGTGTGCAGTGATTTCAGTGGGATATCACAGCCCAGAAGGTTCCAACAATTTAAGGGCCATAACCAACGTTAGTCCTACTCAGAGGAGAACCACTGAAATTAACAGACGTGGCTTTTAATGCTTTAAAATATCTTAACTCTTTTTTAAACTGACAATGTCATTGTTTTATTCTGTTTCATGAACCACTTTGAGGTTGCTCCTTTTATAATCAAGTGGCATTTAAATTTTATGAAATGCATTTACTTACGCAATCGCAACTTTACACAGATCATCACTCACTCGATCAACAGAAAGGGGGCATGAAAACTTGGCTTACTGGCCTCTGGAGACTCTTGCAGGATCCCAGATGGCCCCATGAGATCTCGCAGATGCCTCCAAAGGCCTTGCATAACTGTCCCAGAGCCTGGGTAAGTAAGGCTTCAATACCTGCTTCTGTGAAGGGCTGTTCTTAAGCCCTCCAACTTGCTTATGAGGCTCTTTCGACAGTCACCCAAAGGCTCTGGGAGGCTTTCGTGAGATCTCATGGGGCTGTCTTGAGGTCTTGGGGCCGTTCAGTATAGAAGGGCTTTTTCAGGGGTTGTTCAGACTTTCCTTTACGAGCAACCCCTGGGGATATAACGTAAGCCTTGCACAACTTGCAATTGCCCTTTAAATAAAATAAATGAAACAGTTGTGCTGACAGGCGGGGCTGAAGAACTGGCAAGAACAGATCCTCTAGAAGCCTGTGAAAAGTCTTGCCAGTCTCCGGGCCACTTGGCCTTACCGGTTGTTGCCGCAGAGGATGGGCTGCAGGCCGGCCCAGAGCTGGACGAAGGCCGAGCACTGCCCTTGGGGGTTTTCTGTGGGTGCCTCACTCTCCCCCTTGCCCTCCTCAGCACTGGAATTGGTGCTGGAGGTGAAGTTCCCGGTGGAGCTGGTGCTGTTGGAGGTGGTGGTGGGTGCTTTGGAGGTGCAGGCCCCCTTGGGGAGGAGCTTGGCAAGCGCCGAGAGGATGTCCACGTCCTTCAAGATGTTCTCCATCTCCATCAGGTCCTCCAGCACAGTGTGGAGACGGTTCCTGGCCGCTGTGCTGTTCACCTCGTCAAGTTTCAACTGCGTGAGAAGGGCAAGGGAGGAGTCAGCATTGCCACAGGATTTTGGCCTTTTCACAGAGCAGATTCCTGCCCCGCTCCATCCCATAAGAGCTCAGCAGGGCTTCATGAGGCCTTCTTGAGACGCAGACATTACCCACAGACCACCACCACTTGACAGACAGCCCATAACCAGGACTATTTTAAGGCTCTGCCAGTGCCCTAGCAATAGGCTGCCTCTAAACATGGGATGTTCCACATAGCCATTGATGGGCATATCCTTCACAAATCTGTCAATGGATCGCTTTACCCCATGTATGCCCGCTAGATTGCTTTGATTTATGTTAACTAGCATATTGTCACAGGTGCCACATAATACTTGTTCTGCATTTGTAAGAAATTGATCTTTTAGTGTGGAATCACCCACACTTTGGAACTCCCTGCCTGCTGACATCAGGCAGACTCTTCACTGTAACCCTTTTCAGCACTTGCCCAAGACATTTTTGTTTAGACAGGCCTACCCAGGCATACAGAATGCTGCTGTGCATTTGAATCTGTTTTAGTTTATCGCATGATGTGTTTTTTCAGGTTGTGTGCCGAGGCGACCTGGAAGTACCGGAAAGGGTTACTTCCAGGTTTTGCCACTCACACATGTGCAGACGCGCAAAATGACGTCACACGCATGCGCAGAAGCAGTGAATAAAAACCCGCGCATGTGCAGACGCGCAGATGCAGGTTGCATTCCTTTCAGGTTGTGAATGGGGCTCAGGAACGGATCCCGCTCGCAACCAGAGGTACCACTGTTTTCTGAATGTTTTAAACAGTTCTTTTTAACTGTTTTCACTGATAATTTTATCATTCAATTCGTTTTGTAAACTGCTTTGAGGTTTTTTGTTTTTTTTTTACAATCAAGCCACATATACATTTTATGATATAAAAGGATTACACAAATTAATTGAGGAAAGTTCTAGCCAGTGGTTATTAACTGTGAGAGCTAATGGGACTTCCACATATGGTAACATTATACCTTCAAGCACCAGGTGCTGGGAACAAAGTCTGTGGAGGGGAAATTGCTGCCTCCATGCCCTGCTCATGAGTTGCCCAGGGATATCCTGCTGGATAGTGTAAAACAGGGGTGGGTGATATGTGGCCCTCCAGATTAGCCAAATTAGACTGCAACTCCTGCAGTCCGTGCCCATTAGCCATGCTGGCCATGGTGGATAGGAGTCAAGCAGCATCTGAGAGGGATATAGTGACCCTTCTATAAAAAAAGCTTGCAGTATTTGGGAATTTTTAGTTTGAGGGAAAGAGGCGACATGATTGAAATTCATAAAATTATGCGTGGCATAGAAGAAGTGGATAGAAAAAGGGGTTTCTTCCTCTCTCATAACACTAGAAGTCATGGACACCCAATGAAGCCGAATAATGGAAAATTCACGCAGTGCATAAACTATGGAACTCCCTCCCACAGGAGGCAGCAATAACTACCTACTTGGGTGGCTTTAAAAGAGAATGAGGCAAATTCTTGGAGGAGGGCTGTCAGTGACTACTAGCCACAATGGCCATGATCTGCCTCCATACTCAGAGGCAGCAATGCTTTTCAATACCAGTTGCTGGAAGCCACAGGAAGTGAGCGTGTTGTTGCACTGGGGTCCTGCTTACAGGCTTCCCATTGGGGCATCTGTTTGGCCTGTGTGAAAAGAGGGTGTCAGACAAGACAGGCCACTGGCATGATCACCAGCACGCTGTTATCCATGCAGCACATGTTTATTTTTAAATGGAGCATTAATGCGCATGTATGAAACCTGAAGAGCCTTGGACCACAGTGCCAGTGGCTGCCAGGAACAAGAATCAAGCTAACGGATCTGAACAATTTCCTAGTTCGGCTTGAAGGCAACCCCCTTGACGAAACACATTGGAAATCAAGCATCTGCGCTGACAAGCAGAAAAGTTGCATGAGATGCCAAACACTGAGCACCTCATCCACGCGGGCACAGACCCATGTTGTCACTGCTGCCAGAAACCTGGGATGGTGTATGTATGAGGATCCCTCTCCATCCTGCACCCACCTGGCTGATGATCTTGTGAGCATCCAGCTGCTCCTTCAACTCGGCAGCCAGCTGTCCAAAATACTCCTTGCGCAGGCTGGTGCTCTTATTGCAGACGGTGGCTTGGTATGCGCGCAGAATGGGGAGCCGGCTCTCTGGAACAATCAGGATGCGCCTCAGCTCATCCTGGTTCTGCTGGCAGGTGAGGCTCTCCAGCACAGCAGCCGTGAAAAGGATGCTCTGGGAAAGGGAAGAGATGAAGGACATCTTTACCTGCAATGCTGGTAACCATTTCTGGTCTGCCGCACTCGGACGTTATGCCACTTTGAGCCCTCAGCACAACCTGGGCCTTAACTCCTCAGCTGAAGGCAATAGTAGGATTCAGGGCTGGCCCACGTTGCTAATCTGCCAGTATACAGAAGCCAACCAGACTGGCGGCTGAATGGCAGTGCTGGAGTCAGGACAGTGCCCTCCGTCACACCCAAAGGCAGAAAGAACGCTGGCTTAGGAGATAAGGAACAGGAGATGCATGGCACACACAAATCTAATTCTCCCAACATCTTGCAGCTTATCCCTGCCCACTCCCATGTCTATTGCCTGATACAGCTATCCCACTCTATCCAATGGGAGGGTCCGCCCTGACAGAATGGCAGTCATGTCGCAGAATGTCAGTGAGGTTCTTTTTAAATTTGGGGAAGGGTGAGCCAGGGAAGGCTTACAGAACAGCTGCTAGGAGTCCCAGCTTGGGAGAAAGGCAGGATATTAATAAATTATTTGTTGTTGCTGCTGCTGCTGCTGCTGCTATTTCTTGATAGCCTGGCTTTTTCTCAGAACTGGGACTCAAGGCAGGTTAAGAAAAATTAAAAGAAATGCAGATGAAACACGCAGAACTAATGACATATAAAAGATTATGGTTTTAAAAATAATTAGCTATGTAATGAAAACAATGTGAATGAATGATTAAGTAAATACATCCAGATCCTGCTTTATAAATGTTTGCTAAGTTAAAATTCACTTCTCCAAACATGATGAATTACCGTATTTTTTGCTCTATAAGACTCACTTTTTCCCTCCTAAAAAGTAAGGGGAAATGTGTGTGCGTCTTATGGAGCGAATGCAGGCTGCGCAGCTATCCCAGAAGCCAGAACAGCAAGAGGGATTGCTGCTTTCACTGCGCAGCGATCCCTCTTGCTGTTCTGGCTTCTGAGATTCAGAATATTTTCTTTCTTGTTTTCCTCCTCCAAAAACTAAGTGCGTCTTGTGGTCTGGTGCGTCTTATAGAGCGAAAAATACGGTAGTACCCAAACCTCACAATACAGTACACACCATAGATTCAGATATTCAAAGAGAGAGCATTTCTTACTTCCTTGTTTGCTTTTGGCTGGCTGGCTGAGGAATGGAGGGAGGAGGGGGAACTATCAGACAAATCAGAGAGCATTTTTTCCCTGGGTTTTCCTGGGTGTGTTCTTTTGGGGCTAAAACTGTGTAGTTGGCAACGCATTAGAAATTTCCCCATCAGAATAAAAGGAAATTGTCAACTCTTTAAGCGAACGTTCATCTAACAAACCATTTCCAAGAAACACATTGTGTTGGGTAAAAAAGACCTGTGTGTATGGAAACAGTGGGTGACTACATTGCAAAGAGCCCATAGATGGGGTGGTATTCTACGAAGTTTTACTCAGAATGGACCCACTGCAATTAATGAGCATGACTATGTTTAGGTCCATTAATTTCAATAAGTAAAACTTCGCTGCATACCATCCAATTAACTCCCCCCCCCAAAAAAAATACAGTAATAGCAAAAATAGAGCAACAGATATTTTATTTTTTTATTGCAATTATTTGGCTGTCTAGCAGCACCTGCCAAATCTGGTGTTTGGACTACAATTCCAATCAGTCCTGGCCTGTGTGTGAAGGTGGGGCAGGTGGGAGTTGTACTCCGAAGTATCTGTAGGACAACAGGTTGAAAAAGGTTAAGGTGTGTCTACGGTGATGACATTTTTGCAGAGGAATCTCTTTTGTCCTTTCTGTGTATTCAACTAAAACACGACTGATTTTCAAGTTCCCTAAATGTAGGAAGCTTGAAAACAAAAACTGATCTCACTCTGTTCTGGAGGAAGATAAACAAAACCAGTCGCAAGTTATCGGGGGTCAGATCTTTATTTATTTTGCTGTCATTTTTACTACTTTCTCACATAAAGCTGTCTTGAGCACCTCCACATTGGGGAGCCAAAGGACAAGGTATAAATAAGCACCTCAACAAACAAACAAACAAACAAGGAAGGAAGGAAGGCCTTGCAACAGGTCCCATGAAAAAGAAAAAGCAGTTTACAAGATGTAGCTGAAACCACACTGAATTATATGGATTATGCCCCAAATAGAAACCACCAACTTGGGTCCACCACTCAGTTCCAGCCCATGGTAGGTTGTTGGGTTATCCTGCCCAGGAGGTTCCAGTAGCCCCCACCCCTGGCTACTTCCCACCAACCAACACAAAGTCCTGCCTCAGTCTCTCACCTCCATGTCCTTTACAAAGGTTTGGGGGTTGTAGGTACTGGAAGACTCTGTGGTAGGGCTAGCAAGGCCCAAGGCATGAGAAAGGAGGTGCAGGAAGGCCTGCTTGTGGGAGCCCTTCTGAGGATGGCGTAAGGCCTGGCGGACCAGCCCATCTTCCACGGTCCTCCAGCTGCCGAGAAGACTTTCCTGGTAAAGAGAAAAGAGGCAAGGGAGATGATCAGGAAGAATAAAGTCTCAAAACCTCCCTGCCTTGCTTGTTCCTTTTCACTTGGCTGGGGAGGGAGGGTCCCAGACAGATGGACAGACGGATGGACTCCAGTTGCAAAAGCTGAGGCTGCTGGGTTATCCCAGGGACTGAATGAGGCCATTCAAGCCTCCCTATCTGGCCCCCAGGACCACACTTTTCACCGGCCTTGTTCCACAACATCCTTGAGAGCTTTTGCCTTGCTGGAATGGGCCCTTCAATTGTGAACATGTAGCTTGTTCGCCTGGATAGAGATGGATCTGAGTTTTGCATGGCTCAAATGCAGGCTACTGAATATGGTTAAGAGCCACATCTGTTTCTGCTCGTATTTCTGCCTCTGGCCCTGCCCATTCTTGCCTCTGGCCGCACCCAGCACTCTCATGCAACCACTCTGGAAGCTTGTCTGTGATGGAATGCGGGTCTTAGGCTGAAAATAGTTCCCCATCACTGAGTTAAAGGCACAGGTAGTCTGCAATGAGTGGATCTTGGCTACGTGCTTCAGACACCCAGAGGGGCCCCAAAGGGCCCAGATAGCCCAACCTTCTATGTAAGAACCCCGGTAGCTGGCAGGCAGAATGTGACTCATCCAAAATCAACTGGCAACCCACTGTGGTCTGTTCCTGTCTACTCCAGACCACAGGGCAACCTTCTCACCTCCAGGTGAAGAAGCTTCTCAGCTGTGCTAAATTGGTCCCATGGCTCATGGAAACCCTCTGCGGAGACCGGAGAGGTGCCAAAAAACAGTCGGTAAACCTGGAGTGGAGAAATAGTTAGCTGGCACCTTACATCATTCTGGCACCTTACATTCTTGGCAGAGCTGGTATTCCAACAGGGGTAGTCTCCCCTCCTCTCTCCTCCTTTTGAATAGGTAATACCCCTCAATTTCTACATTCCATTCATGAGTCTCATTCCACCAGATTTCAGTAATGCCTATTAGGTCATATTTGTCATCCAGTACTAAGAGCTTGAATTCTTCTTGTTTGTTTCTCATATGCTGTGCATTAGTATAGAGACAACTGAAACAATGAATCATTGCTCCATACACTCCATACATGTCTCTTTCTTCTCTAGGGGGTGACAGGAATTGTTCTATACACTGCGCCTTCCACTGCTACATCAGGGTGTTCTGGGGTTTGCAACTGTTGTTCTTGCTCCTCTGGCAGAGAATCTATGTCCAAGATGAGAGCATGGAATCAATTTTGCAGCTCCAGAGACATGACTCTAGAGACAGAGCATAGCCTCGCCTACCTCACAGGGTTGTTGTGAGGGTAGAATAGAAAGGCGGGGACCACAGACACCACCTTGATCTCCTTGGAGGAAAGGTGGGATATAAATGTAGTTATAATAAGAAAGTAAGGCAGAGCCAAAATTCACAGGCAAGGATTGGATAAGGTTAGCCAAACTATCCCAATGCTACCCTTTCACTGGAAGGCAGTTGTGGCAACTGCCCTTTTTCTTGTTTTTGTCACCTGCTGGTCATGCTAGAGTGAAGGCAGGAAGCGCCACTCTCACTCAGACGGTGTTCAGAACCAACACTCTATCATCACAGGCCCTTCCTCTGAGGCAGCCTCCCTCATCCTCCTTTCCTTAAAATGTGGCTGGACTTCCAACACCCCTGACCACTGACTGGAGTTGCAGCTGGTTGGGGAAGGCTGCTGGGGGAGGGGGGAAATCCTGGGGGAAGAGAGAAAACAACGTCTGCCATTCCTAGCAGGGCCGTAATGTAGACAGCAGCAGCAAAGTAAGCTAATGGGGTGGCCATAAATATACCAAATTTAAAGCCAAAAATTATCTAAAGTTCAGTCTGGCAGTCTAAGATCTTCTTATTCAGACAGGTGTTTGAAAATTAAGGTGCAGACCATGCTGACCACTGGGCTGCTGTCAGGCCAAATTCTATTCCAATTCTGCTTCCAAATGTGTTTTAATGTTTGCTTTGTTTCGTTTTTAAACAGAATTCCTTTTTTAATGTATTAAGTTTTTACATCATTGTGTACAATGTACGTAAAAGTAGAACAAATCAAACCAACGGAACAATAGCAAAACAACCAAAACAAACAAGGGTGGGATAACAAAATTTCAAATCAAGGGATCAGAAAAAAGAGTACAAGAAAAGAAGGAATATACCCACCTAAATGTTTTAATGTATGTGTTTAATGCATTTTAACTATCGCTTTTAACCATTTTGTTTTTATTACCTTTTTTAAAAATGTTCTCCAGCTGCCTTGAATCCCAACTTGGGAGAAATGTGGGACATGAACACACTGGATAATTACAACAGCCAATAATTTAAGGTGCAGCTCTAACTGCCTGACCAACCCTAACATGCAGCCAAACAATGTGCCAAGCTCTGGTTTCAGGAACTGCAACTTCCCCCCCCAGGTACCTCCTCCCCACCCACTGCCAAATAATAATGACATACCTCTTTGAGGTTAATTTTGGACCCTGCCAACAGCTCAGCAGTCTCGTTGGATAGAGAAAGGTTCTGCATGAGGAACCGCTGGAACTCCAGCTTGTCCTTGGCAGTCGAGTCCAGCGTGAAGCCGGGGGCTGCAGGGTCAGGGGAGGAAAAGCAAAAATGATAAAGTTGGAGGGAAGGCAGGGATTGTCACCAGTGGGTTGCCATTCAGCTGTTGGGCAGCAGCATTGTATGCAGGGCATCGTGGGTTCCACCCCAAGCACCTCCCTCTAATCCGCTACTTGACCCTTTTAATGGGAGATGGTGGGGACTGAACCTGCAGATTTTTCAGGTTGTTATTTTATTATATTATTATATTTGTATTCTGCTCTTCATCCTTAGATCTCAGGGCAGCTCACCACAAAAAATTACAATATAAAAAAACACAAAATATACAATAAAAATAAGAACAAACACAAACCAATAATCCCCGTTTCCACAACACATTTAAAAGGCCATAGAACGTTAACCAGCCAAAAAAATCTACGTCAGACATTCAAAAACCAACAAGCCTGCTAACCCAGCTATCCCAGCCTGGTTAACCCCCTAAAAACTCTGATACCCCATAATTAAATACAATATACAGTGGTACCTCGGGATGTGAATGGGATCCGTTCCAGAACCCCGTTCGCATCCCGAATGGAATGTTAAGACGCATCAGCGCGTGTGCGGGTCCCGTTTTGCCGTTTCAACGCATGCGCGTGACGTCATTTTGACCGTTTGCGCAAGTGGCGAAACCCGTAAGTAACGCGCTCCATTACTTCTGGGTTGCCGTGGAGCGCAACCCGAAAATACTTATCCTGAAGCATATTTATCCTGAGGTATGACTGTACTCCCATAAAGACTACCTTACACTGCGTTTAAAACCGAAATCGCATTTGGATAGAAACTGTTTCTCAGGCGGCTAGTCCTAGTCTTTATAACCCTGTACCTTCTTCCAGAAGGCAGAAGCTGGAAGAGATCATTTCCAGGGTGGGCACTATTCTGCGCTATCTCTGCAGCTTTCTTATGACACCTGGAAGCATAGATTTGATCTAAGGTGGGAAGAGTGCACCCAATTATTCTCTCCGTAGTCTTTACAACCCTGGACAGCATTGTTTTTCCCCTGACTGTGCAGCTCTCAAACCACACACAAAGACCATAAGTTAATGCTCTCAACCGTACAATGCCATCAACAGGTCCTTTGAGAGATTATTTTTTCCAGAGGATTCTCAGAAAATATTACCTCTGCTGTGCTCTCTTCACCAGATCTTTACTATTTTCTCCCCAGGTATTGTGGTCCTGAGCTCTTTAAGGCTTTATAGGTCAAAACCAGCACTTTGAATCGGGCCTGGAAAGTAACTGGAAGCTAGTGCCAGGATTGGTGCAATTAGCTCAAAGCATCACGCCCCGGTGAGCAACCTGGCTGCCAAATTCTGCACTAGCAGAAGTTCCCAAAATCTAATAACACGTTACAGTAATCTAGGTTCCGTCATGTGCTTTGCCACTGAGCTACAGATATTCGCCCTGCAAGGTCCAGCCTCGGACTTCACCTGCCCGGTTGCTGAAATGAGTCTCCATGGTGTTGGGTTCACTGCTGCTGAGAGACTCCAGGTGGCGCCGTAAGGACTCCAACTCCTCCTCCAGGCCAGCATGATCTGGATCAAACAGGTTACTCTTCTCCACCACTTCGTTGAGCCTCTCCAGCAACTGCGTTACTCTAAGAGAAAGGACAAACCAACCAAGAGTTATCACAGCTGCAAAGGAGGGGGCACTGAGCGGGGAAGGAGGAAGTGTCAACACCACACCTCCAACAGGTGCACCTGGAGCAAACTTTTTGTGACACTGCAGTTCTCTCTAACAGAGGAATTCAGCTGGCTTGGAACTAAGAATGATAAAATTTTGGTCTGGGTGTTCAGGCCTTAACTGAGACAATGGGTTGCGTGCGACTAAATTTCATTCAGGGTAGACTTGTTGTAAATAATGAGCCTTTTAGTGATGCCAATTAACTTCAGTGGGTCTACTCTGAGCAGGGTTACCACTGGATAAAAAAAAAACCAGTGACTTCCTGCTCCATTACAGGCAGAGGCGTAGGAAGGGGGTGCGGTAGATGTGGTCTGCCCCGGGTGCCATCTCTGAGGGGGGTGACAAAATCCCCCCTGGGCGGGGATCGCCGCAGATCACCTCGCTGATCGCCCCCATGGGCGGCCCCCGGGTGCCCGGCATGTGTGCCACTCCAGGTGCCCTAGCTGCTAGCTACGCCACTGATTACAGGTGCTGATCAGCTTAGCAATACTAATGTTACTTCCAAGAACTGCTGTTACAAATCATCACTGTGTTTAATTTGCATGCATTTAACCTTTCATCAAATTAGCACAGACTGTGCTGTTTACATTTTATCACCATTGCCTTTTATCATCATTTAATCCTGCCTCTTATGATTTTTCCACCTTCTGCACCCATATGTGTCAGCTTAGGAAAACAGGCCTTGCATCTGGTAGCACAAAGTCCATGCCCATGAAACCTTCTGCTGCTACCTACCAGACACTTGGCTGCTTATGTCAATACTCCTCTAAAATGCGTGTGTGTGTATGCACACAGACTTTGCATTATGCACATGGAATTTTAAATGCCCCAGCTAAAAGACCATCATTGCAGGATAACCTTATTGGCTATGTGCCCACTCAAATGTATAAATCAGTGGAACGGACACTGTTACAGGTGACACACAATACTGTCCTGCCTGTAAGAAATCGAATATTTTAATGCGGCAGCACCCAAACTTTGGAACTCCCTGCCTATTGGCATCAGAGAAGGCGCATCTGCTGTATATATGAAGCCTTTCTCTCTTATTTGAGCAGGCCACTGTATAATGCAGTCTTTGCCAACATGGTGCCCCCTTCAGATGGAAGACGACTCCCGCGTAGGTTAGGAAACAAAGAGGTGGACTCACGTGGAGTTGGAATATTGCAAGAAGCCAAATTCATCTCGCTGTCCATCGGGACACAGGGATTGCATCACTGGCAAGATCCCAGCAGAGGTGAGAGGGGCTGCTGTGTAGTATGCTAGAGAAGGGGAGAAGAAAGAGGAGGGGAGGCGGGAATTTATAGGGCAGGGAGACCCACAAGTAGTTCATAGAGAAGCGCACGTGCTGGATCAGTACCAGCTAGTTAAGTTTCTTCAGTTAAGTTAAACAGTATTCAGAGAGTGCAGCTCAGAGGGTTGAAGGGTCAGAAGTCATCCTCTCCACTTTGCTCATGATATAAAGTCAACAGATAGAAGCCGATACTGAATGGCTATTTGCACCCACACCCACATACAAAACCCATGTGGCGTGACGGTGCAAACTCATTACAAACTGGGGCATAGAATCAAGACAAAATTCTCCCTTGCATTTCAGAATTCAGTGCTTATTCAGAAGCTAAGCCCACTGCTCTCCAAATTTCAAAGGTTAACATTTCTCCAAAACCTCTTTATTTCCGAGTCATAATGGAAGAGCATTTGCAGCCCCCAAATGTTTGAAATTGATGTCAAAACTGATTATTTTAAAAACTTGCTGGATTATAGGCATCCACAGGGCAATTCAACTAATAGCACACAATCCTGAAACTGCCAAATGACGCCAGCAAGCATGACGCAAAGGAAGAAAAAGAGGATTAAGGGATGCCGTTGTGCCAATGTGCACAGATCCACTCACCAGACACCACTGACGGTGTCAGTTTGTTAGCTCCAGTCTGCATCTAGTTCTGACTGAACGTGTTTAGGAGCTCAACACTAAGTTTACTTGCTACTCTCTAGGTTTAAAGTCAAAGAGGAAAAAGATCCCTGAAGCCTAATGAATTAAAATCCTGTTTGCTTCCGTGGAGAGTGAGGCAACCAATGACCTTCCATCCCTTTCAAAGGAGCATTACTCTCTGGCTGGCCAGTTAAAAACATCCTAGGGTGAAGGTAGGTTAGAAGGAAAGAGAAAGAAGGTTGGTGAGTAGCAAGAGATGAATAAGCCCAGCACAAACCACCCTATGCCTTCCATATAGTCTTTGGCCCATCACTTGTAGATCTGCATATGTATTTAGTTCCCCAAACTGCAGCTAGTCAGGAGAGAAAACGGGGAATGCAAAGCAAGGAAGGAAAGCTAAGCCACAAATGGAACTAAAAGGCTGGTGGATCTAGAGTATGGTGAGCAAACCACATTGTGAACAATGGGATACCATTGTTGATGGTATCCCATCAACTCAGACTTTTAAGGCTCTTTGGTATCAAACTGTTGCAAACAGATGACTGAATCTGGCTTTGCTGCAGATTAAAATCTGCAGAGACCTTAGGAGTACAATTTACAGCACTATGATTTCAATAGCATCCCAACAAGTTAAGAAGGAAGTGGAAGGGTGAGAAAAATGAGGGTTAAATTGAGTTATATATTAGTTGCAGAAGTCCAAAGGGTTAGATGAGCTTATGCCAATCTGGTGCCATCCAGATGTTTTGAAGCACAACTTCCATCAGCCTCAGGCAGCACAGCTAGATGATGCGGGAAGCATGGGTGTGCTTGGAGAGGCTGATAGGAGTTCTAGTCCAAAACATCTGGAGAACACCAGGTTGGTGAAAGCTGGGTTGAGTCAATATGGCCACATTTCCCCAGAACAAAGCAAAAGGAGGGGCAGGAGAGAAAAAGAAAAGGGAAACTCAACTTACAGACTAGAGGAGACACAAAGCATATTTCAAAGATGGGGAGAAAGAAAAAATGAGGGTGGGGAGGAGAGAAAAAAATGTATGAGATAAAGTAAAACATCCTAAAACATAAACATCACAATAATGGCTTTATGGAGATACAACTGAAAGGTGACAATGGCTGCTTAGAAACATAGATTGCAGAGCTGGAAGGTACCCCAGGGTCACCTATTCCAACCCCCTGCAATGCAAGCAATGGCTAAATAATCCCTGATAGACTGCCTCCAACCTCTGCTTACAAACCTCCAAGGAAGGAGGGTCCACCACCTTCCAAGAGAGTCCATCCCACTCTCTAACAAACTTTCTTAACTCTAAGAAAGTTATTCTTAAAGTTTAGTTGGAATCTCCTTTCTTGTAACTTGAATCGATTTGTTCAGGTCCTACTCTCTGGGGCAGCAGAAAACAAAGTTGTTCCATCTTCCATGTGATGTGACAGCCTTTCAGATATCTGAAGATGGCTATCGTATTTCTTCTCAGTCTCCTCTTTTCCAGGCTAAACGTACCCACCTCCCTCAACTGTTCCTCCTAAGGCTTGGTTTCCAAACCCTTGGTCATCTTGGTCGCCCTCCTCTGCACACATTCCAGCTTGTTAATATCCTTCTTAAACTGTGGTGCCCACAATGAGACACAGTACCAGGGATGTTTTTCAGCCGGAACTCGCTGGAACTCAGTTCCAGTACCTCTCAGGTGGGCGGCATTGCCATCATAAGAGAACAAGAGAGATGTTCACTGTGAGTTCCAGCTCCTCTTTTTCTAGAAAAGTAGAATGGCACAGTACTACAAGTGTCGTCTGACCAAGGTAGAAGAGAGTGAAACTATTACTACACTTGATTGGGACACAAGATTTCTGTTGATGCAGCTTAGAATAGTATTCCTTTTTTTTTGCTGTTGCATGACAATGTTGACTCATGTTAAGATCGTGGTCTACTAATACCCCTGGATCCTTTTCACACGTCCTGCTGTCAAGTCAGGAATTCCGCATCCTCATGTGCAATTGTACATTTGTCCCTATTTAAATTCATTTTGTTACTTTTTGGCCCAATCCTCCAATCTGTTACTGTCATATTGAACCCTGGTTCTACCTTATGAGATATTAGCTAGCCCTCCTGCTTGACCTCAGAGCATCTATCTGCATGTGTAGCTTTCTGGCAAACCAGCTCTCCAAGCAACTGAAGCATGGAAGGTAGTGCCAAAAAGATTTGTTGCAAAGCCGTTACTTAAACTCAAAGGGGCTCCTTACTCCGTGTAAGGACAACCGTTACAGCTGTGGTTGCCCACCATGCTGATCTTGAGACATGAAGAGATTTCTACTGATGCGCGACTCTTTCTGGGAAGTCAGACCTCTGAGCTCTTCTGGTCCAGCATCTGATCAGTTTCAGCTGGCAAAAGCTCCGAGCTCCTCCTGGTCACCTGCTATACGATATTCTTTTTAAGTGGAGGGCCTGCACAGCTGGGGCTCTACTGCCAAGTTATGACCTTCCACAATTTGGTTTGGCTTCTTGGAATGTTATGGTCTCTGAAAGCAACAGACATCCTGAGGGTCTGGCAACCGCTCCAGTGGTCTGCAAACATACCAGGCGGCAAGAACCAAACATTCCTATGGATTTGTTCAATCCTCATTTAAAGTCATCCAAGCTGGTGGCCATCACAGCCTCCTGAGGGAGTGAGTTCCATAGTTTAACTATGCACTGTACCAATAAGTCCTTAAAAAAAAAAGTGTTTTGAATTTTCCAACATTCAGCTTCACTGGATGTTAACAATGAAGTTCTGAGAGAGGGAGAAAAACTTTTATCCATCCACTCTCTCCTTGCCTTGCAGAGTTTTATAATTTCCTGCACCACACTGTGACAGTAGGGGAGGCCTTAGGCCTGATCAAGCTGCAGGGCTCTTCTCATGCCTTCTCTGTGCTCTCACTTTCCAGTCCACTTCAAGTAGAGTGGGTGTTTCTGTTCCCTCTGTGGAATGATGAGACGTTGAACCAGCTCGACAAGCCGCTCTTGGAGAAGGCTGGTCATTATGCCTCTGTGTGAGTTGCTGCCCACTCTTCTCTATTCAGTATCTAGGCCCAGGGCCGTTAACCTGTGCAGATGACTCGAGAGAGGTGCCTCATCAGTTTTAGCATTCCAGAAGAGAGATTGAGAACGCCTCTCCAACCAAAATTCAGGAACCTGCAAGCTCCTCTGTCTTCAGGCTGCTACTGACACCTCCTCTCCCCTCCTTGGGCAAACTTGGGCTTTTGCAGGCAAACACTGAACAGGTGTGAAACCTTTCACAGACGTAGCACTGTGAAAAAGTGTTTACCCCTGGAGTTTCTTTTTAAACACATTTATTGAGTTTTATGGTTGCAAGAAAACCCACGCCGCTTTGTGTTACATATTGAAAAAGAAAAATGACCAAACAGCCCACCCTTTTCTCCAATATGAAGGCATATTTCAGATCTAAATAATAATAATAATAATAATAATAATAAACTTCACAGGGAGGGAACCTGAACACTGTTGATGTCAATATAAAGGAAGACATGAACACAACCATCTATTAGGCAATGCAGCAGGTGTAGTTTGTCCTGCAGAGTCTTTGTTTGCGTGCTGGATAAGTGGCCACAAGTCAGCCGCAAAAGCTTTTCTGCCCTACAGCCACATGAAATTTTTGAGTCAGTTTCACATAAAGTGCTCTCTCCCAAATTACATAGTAGCATTTTATTTGTACATTTAAAGCCTTTGGTGCCCCCCCACTAATTTCCAACCATCTGTATTCTAGCTGCCGTGAATATGTAACCCATTAAACATTTCCCATCATAAACCTTTGGCTGTTTCTACTGAATATACCTACAGAAAGAATATATAACAAGAGCCCTTCTGGATCAAGTTTCTGCCCCATCTAGTCCAGCACTCTGTTCTCGCAGTGGCCAGCCAGATTCCTATTATGGGAAACCCACAAGCAGGAGCACAAAGGTTTGGGCTTCCAGCAACTGCTAACAATGCTATTTCGTGTGGTGGTTGTTTTTACAGCCCAGTATTTTCTGTTACTTCCTACAAATATCTCGCTGTCATAACCAGGCAACTTTGGCACAGCTCCACTGCATATGCACAAAGGAGCCATGAAGTGCACGTCTCCCTCCAGCAAGCAGGTGAGAAAGGTTTATCCTGCTGATTTATCCATCGCTACATTCAAGGGAAACTGCACCTGTGGATTAAGGGATTAGCTGGGTCTGAGAAAATGGAAAGGCCTCAAATTTCACTCCAAATTCATTGAGGGTGATGGGCTCCACATGGGGGTGGTTAATCTTACAAGGTTGGCATGTGTGGGTCTCTTTCCAGGTCCACAGAGCATGGGTAGGCAAACTAAGGCCCGGGGGCCAGATACGGCCCAATCGCCTTCTCAATCAGGCCCGTGGATGTTCCGGGAATCAGCATGTTTTTACATGGGCAGAATGTGTGCTTTTATTTAAAATGCATCTCTGGGTTATTTGTGGGGCCTGCCTGGTGTTTTTACATGAGTAGAATGTGTGCTTTTATTTAAAATGCATCTCTGGGGCACAGGAATTCATTCATTTTTTCACTTCAAAATATAATCCTGCCCCCACAAGGTCTGAGGGACAGTGGACCGGTCCCCTGCTGAAAAAGACCCCAACACCAGAGGGCTGCTTACCTTCTTTCACAGGGATGGTGGGTTTCTTCTGCCGTAGCCCCAGCAGAATGAAGAAGAGGACCAAAGGGATGAAGATCTCGAAAGCCAGCACCCACTGGGGAAAGGAGGAGGAGGAGAAAAGTCAGAGAGACCCAGAAGCAGGAGTAGCAGCACCCGAAACTTTGCCAGGGCCTTCCCCCCAAATACCACCAGCGCAAGTCTGTACAAAAGAGAGATACAGCCAAAGAGAGTCAGGTTTTTCTTCCCACCCCCATCCCAGCTTATATATAGTATTATAACTTTCATTCAGTGAAACTGCCTGGAAGAAGACAAAGGAAAGCATTATTCATTAATTATTTTTAATTACTACTGTATTGACAATTTATTAATTGTAGAGGGGATTTACACATAAGATGCAGTAACTGAAAGCAGTTAAAAAACCCAGAAATAGAGGATACCTATATCTCAAGTCCCATGGACTGCAAGAAGATCAAACCTCTCCATTCTGAAGGAAATCAGCCCTGAGTGCTCACTGGAAGGACAGATCCTGAAGCTGAGGCTCCAAGACTTTGGCCACCTCATGGGAAGAGAAGACTCCTGGGAAAAGACCCTGATGTTGGGAAAGATGGAGGGCACAAGGAGAAGGGGACGACAGAGGACAAGATGGTGGGACAGTGTTCTCAAAGCTACCAGCATGAGTTTGACCAAACTGTGGGAGGCAGTGGAAGACAGGAGTGCCTGGCGTGCTCTGGTCCAGGGGGTCACGAAGAGTCGGACACGACTAAACGACTAAACAACAACAATATCTCAAGTAAACAATTGCATTCTAGGATAAGCAACAAAACTCTCTATAGACAAAGCAAAAGGAGGGACGGGAATGCCTAACTTAATGTTATATTATGCTGCTTTTCAAATCAAATATACTTGATCCCATCCCTCAGGAGAAGAACAGAGGACTATGGGCCCAACTCAAAATGGTCCCTTCCACACCTTCAATAAGAGGCCACCCACTCTCACATTTGTCCTTGAATGAGGTAAGGAAAGCAGACAACCTGTTTACAAGATCAGTGGTGATGGCATGGAGAACATGGAGCAAAACACTGGTTCCTGACCCTTCACCACTGTTCTTGTTCCTGAATCATCCAGCTTTCAGACACACAGACAAATATCAACAGTTCTAGGATTGGGAAGACATAGGCATTCACACCATCTGTGACCTGCTTCCCAAAGGGAAAGCAATTTCCAAAGAGGAACTACAAGGTAAATTAAAAGGCACTCATACTACCTGGGTTCAGGTAGCTCAGGCTCATTCTCTTGCACAGCGTTTAAAGAGCAGGGGACGTGGTCTAGAACACTTGCTTTGTTTGAATCCTTATGAAGCAAGTCACTTTCCTAATATAGAGCAATCTAATTGATCATGAAGCGGCGGGTGCTCATGGCCTTTGAACTGTATGGGAAACAGAATTAAGCCACCCAACTGAAGTTCACAAGTGGGAGGGGATCTGGACCGCTCCCCTCCTCCAGCGGAATGGTTAAGTAATATCTTTGAACATTGAATGTGTATGTCGAAGTCAATGGATAGAACAAGCTTAGAATAGCTTTGGAAGTGGATATAGGCTGTAGGGTTAGAAGTAGATCATAGGGTATTTTAAAATAGTATTATTTGTAAATGATAAAATGTGAAGTTATTTTAAGTGTGATTAAAAAAAAGATGGTTAGAAATTATGATATATGTAAACTGCTAAAGAGAGAGAAGTGAGAGCTAGACCATAAAGAAGGCTGATCGCCGAAGAATTGATGCTTTTGAATTATGGTGCTGGAGGAGACTCTTGAGAGTCCCATGGACTGCAAGAAGATCAAACCTCTCCATTCTTAAGGAAATCAGCCCTGAGTGCTCACTGGAAGGACAGATCCTGAAGCTGAGGCTCCAATACTTTGGCCACCTCATCAGAAGAGAAGACTCCCTGGAAAAGACCCTGATGTTGGGAAAGATGGAGGGCACAAGGAGAAGGGGACGACAGAGGACAAGATGGTTGGACAGTGTTCTCGAAGCTACAAACATGAGTCTGACCAAACTGCAGGAGGCAGTGGAAGACAGGAGTGCCTGGTGTGCTCTGGTCCAGGGGGTCACGAAAAGTCGGACACGACTAAATGACTAAATGACTAAACAACAACAAACTGCTAAAGATGAAATAAAATGAAAATCAGATAGGTGGGACTTCGGGAAGCCCACATAACAATGTTTAGAAAAATAAGGTTATGACAAGAATTTGTTTGTATGGTTTGTCTTTTCTGTTTGTGTTTTTTATTTGTGTTATAAAATCTTATAAAATGAATATTTTTTTGGAAAAAATGGATAGAACAAGCATCATTAGATGTACTGCTGGATAAGTGTTTAATACAACTGGTTTGTATTTGTTTAAAAACCAATAAAAATGTTTTTGTTTTTTTTAAGTAAACCATTGAATTGCTCCACACAATGCAAACTGTTAACTTGCAAAACTCAGTGACCTAAGTCATGGTGAAGGCCTTTGGCTCACAGAAATTAAACAAATTAATAGAGGGAGGAAGGAAGAATCTATCTGTGAGTATTAGGCTTGACAGCTGCATGGAGCCTCCCTTTTCAGGAACGGTCTATCCCCTAATAGCAGATGCTGGAGAAAAGGGCTGTTGCTTCCCATGCCCAGTTTCTGGCTTCTCCAAGGCAACTGGCTGACCACTATGGGAAATGGGACATCGGGCTAGACAGACCTTTGGTGAACCTATCTGCTATCTTTACCCTTTCCCCTTAACTTTATGGTGGCTGCTATAGCAAGAAAGCCCCTCTTATGGAGAAGGGCCATAGCTGAGTGGTAGAATGTCCACTTTGCGTGAAGAAGGTCACTGATTCAATCCCTGGCATCTCCAAGTAGGACTGTGAGATCCTCCTCATCTGAAACCTAGGAGAGCCACGGCCGCTCAGTGTAGACAATACTGACCTTGGCTGACCAATGCTCTGATTCAGTGTAAGGCAGTTCCCCAGGTTCCCTTGCCCCCAAAGATACAGCTAAGTCCACGCACAGTACAAGGACAATCAAACCCTGGTCTCTTCTTTTTCCAACTCAGTGGTTCTGATTTCACTTCTTTTGCCATCTACCGAAGCTTCGCCAGCTAGTCCTGAGCCGCTGGGACCATCAGAAGCTCCCGCTTAAGTGCTAATTTTAATTGTGCTGTAATTAACAGATCCCATCTCAATTCCCAGCCTGAAGCTTCTGACATATCGTTTACGCAGCCCCAAAGCAACATCAACACATTCAAAGGTAACCAATAAGATAGAAAGCTTTCATTTTTTAGCTAAAACGAAAACTTTGTCAACTTTTTCCCTTTCCTTTCTTTTACTTATTGAAATTAAAATGCTTGGCAAGTGCATCGCCACAACCACTCCTAACCTCCGCCAGCAATGAATCACCCCTATTTGCATCCCACCAAGAACATGCAATGGCAAGAGGGCACAGTATGTCACCACGCCATCTCCTACCTAGTCCAGGATCCTTTCTGTGGCCAACCAGATGCCCTTATAGGAAGACTGCAGGCTAGACTTGGACACATTAGCCCTCTTCTCCCCTCCTGCCTTCAACAACCCTACCAGCGGGTCCAGAATTCCGCGGCGAGGCTCCCTACGGGGTTTTTTTGCAGCAGGATCAGATTCATCCAGTGCTTTACCAACTGCACTGGCTCCCAGTGGAGTCCAGGGTCAGGTTTAAGGTGCTGGCTTTGACCTTTAAAGCCCTATGCGGCCTAAGACCCACGTACCTACAGGACCACCTCTCCGGGTATGTCCCATGGAGGACCTTAAGGTCCATAAATGACAACACTTTGGAGGTCCCAAGTCTCAACTAGGGCCGGGGCCTTTTCAGTACTGGCCCCGACTTGGTGGAACGCTCTGTCCCAAGAGACTAGGGCCCTGCGGGACTTGACATCCTTCCACAGGGCCTGCAAGACAGAGCTGTTCCGCCTGTCCTTTGGTTTGGACTCAGTCTGACCCTTATGTTTCCCTCCCCTTATGGTTTTGATCTATGGGCTACTGTTAAAATGAGGCTACATTTTAAATTGTATTTTAACCCATATTTTAAATTGGCCCCCCTTTCCCCCTATTATGTTTTTATTGTAATTTTACTTAATAATAATAATAATAATCCTCATCCAAGAATCTGTTCAATCCTCTTTTAAAGCCACCCAAGTTGGTGGCCATTGCTGCCTCCTGAAGAAGCCAGTTTGACAGTTCAACTCTGCACTGATTTATCTGTCCTGAATCTTCCAGCATTTTGCTTCCTTGGATGCCCGTGACTTCAGGGCTATCTCCAGCTGTGTACAGTACTGGACAAGAAGAAACACAGCAAAAAAAAAAAAAGACCCACACTTTGGCACTGGCTATGTGGCTTTTGTGTTGCCTTTTAATCTTGGGTGGTTTTTAAATGGATGATGACAGCTACTGGTTAAGTGGGTCAGTTTTGGGGCCCTGCCCAGCCACAGCAGAGAAGCTAGTGTCGCAACAGAGGGGAGAAGAACGCGTTTTCTAAATAAATAAGTAAACGAGGTGTTGTGTGTGGCACAGGCCAAATAATTCAGAGCATGTTTTGCAGAAGGCGGAGGAGGAGAATATCCTGACACATTAAAGAGCACTGCCGTGATGACTCAGCACATTTATCCAAATCACTTTGTGCTGCCAAGGCACAGCGTCAAAGAACCACCACCATATATCCAGATTGTGACAGTACTCACCAAGTAAGGAGTACCAGCGCATCTTTTTTTTTTCCCATTTAAAAAGCAACTATATATGCCCGGGGAGCAGGGGTTCACAACAATCAGCCACACCCTGGCATAGGACTGTCAACCTGATCAATTTGGGTGTCCTCCATCTCTGCACTGCAATCCAGAACACTTTCCTATTAATGCCTACTGAGATTCAGAATTCTGATTTCTAAATGCAAGGGGTGCTGCTTTGGCACGTTTCCACTTACGGAAAGAATGTCCTCTGGCATGCAAATTTGGGGCTGCTGTTTCTGAAGAGGTATCATGAACTTTTACATGCCCCATTCAAGCCTCCCACAACTTGCCCTTCTCAACTTGTGGGATGATCAAACAGCAATGTTCCTAAGGAACTTCTTACGTGGGTGTTGGCTATAATGAGAGAACCTCTTCACTCCGTAATTGGAAAGCACTGCTGGACTTTAAAAGGTCTTGGTGCAGTGAAAGAATATGTGGACTCTGATTTACTGCAGTGAAAGCAACTCACAAATCACGCATTTTTAAGGGTAAGGAAGACTCGGAACATTTCTAAGCCGTTTGGAGGGATTTCTTTTCTTACACATCAAATTCAGATATACTGTACAAAACTCTCTTCCCACACTGAACGACAAAAAATTGTTTTCATTGTGCGTTTTCTACATCCACTGCTCTCTATTCATTTGAAAAATGGAGCCTCTAAATTGCACCCTCCCAAACCCAATTTCCTGCACACACACACAAAAGGAAAGAAAATTGAGACTAACGTAAGAGCTTTCTAACGTAAGAGCTGTTCAGCAGTGGAACACACCACATTGGAAGGTCATGCACTCCCCTTGGCTAGAACTTTCTAAACAGAAATTGGACCACCATTTATCAGGGATTATTTAGCTGCAATTCCTACATTGCACTGCATTGGGCTAGGCAATCTTTTTGAGTACCTTCCAACTCAAAAGTTCTACTGCTCTCACGTAACTGATGGAACATTTTCTGGTTAACGTCAGCTGGTAATGGCTTTTTGTCAATCATTATTTTTATCACAATTATTATATTAGGGGTTTTTTCTGTTACAAGTGCAAATTAAAAAATAATGGATTTAGTTTAAAGAGTGCTTGATGCACTTCAGCTGGGCACTCTGATTTTGCCGGTGTGAGTTTGAATCCAACCTGCAAAGCAGCTGCAGCTGGGAAGCGGTCTTTAGAGATTTCATCATGGCATAAACTTTTGTCTCTAAGAGTGCCACAGAATTATTTGCTGTAATTAATACAGAAAGTTCTCTCCCACCCCTCCCAATCCTGCTCCACTTCCCCAGCAGGTGGTGATTTTAAGATGCCTTCCGGAAATATGTATGTGTGTGGGGTGAAGAGACATTGGGGGATTCGCCAGGCTTGGTTGTTGGATTAACTTTGAAAGATAGCTTTCTTTTCAAGACATTGCATCCCCTCCCATACACCTACAGGTACTCTCAGGAGAGACACTGAGTCAGCCAACACGCCTCCCCCCCCTTCAGTCAGTGGCTTAAAGTGTAGTCAGTTAAAACAAGGCATTCCCTGCCTGTGGGTTTATAATCTAAAGCAGCACAACACACAAGGAAAAGGGAGCAGAGAAGGAAGAGGAAAAAAGCAAGCTCAGGCTCCAGTTCTTAAACAGTAGTACTTATAATGAACAGGTGGTATAAAAACAGTTCGGGGGAAGGAGGTATCTGATGGAGCTGGTCTTTCAGCAGAGCTGAAGGAATGACTGCTGACAGGTGACAGCTATTGTTGTTGTTGTTGTTGTTGTTGTTGTTGTTGTTGTTGTTATTATTAAATTATACCACCTTTCACCAGAGGTTCACAGGGTGGTTTACAATATAAAAGCACAAAAATATGTAACACAATAACAAATAAAAACAATAACACCCCGCCCCTAGTCCATAGACTGTTTAATCAGTCAAAGGCCTGGTTAAAGAGGAATGTTTTCGCTTGGTGCCTAAAGGTGTACAATGGAGGCGCCAGCCAAACCTCCCTAGGGAAAGCATTCCACAAATGGGGAGCCAGTGGTGAAAAGACCCCTTCTCATGTTGCCACCCTCTGGACCTCTTAGGGAGGGGGCACACAAAGAAGGGCCTCAGAGGATGATTGCAGGATCTGGGTAGATTCACATGGAGAGAGGCAGTCCTTGCGGTACTGTGGTCCTGAGCCACTGAAGGCTTCACAGGTCAAAACCTTTGAATTCGGCCTGGAAACTAACCGGCAGCCAGTGCAGTCAGGCCAGAATCTGTGTCATATGTTCAACCCGTCTTGCCCTGGTGAGCAACCTGGCTGCCAAATCCTGCACTAGCTGAACTTTCTGAACCATCTTCAAAGGAAGCCCTATGTATAAGGTGCTGCAATAATTTGCCATCTAAGCTCCAGGAATGTGTAAACCAATAGCACACAGAGGGCGAATTCGCTTCCTATTTTCTTATCTAGCCAAGTCTCATGAGGCAGTTGAAGGGGCACTTGTTAAGATGGACGGTAAAGAAAGGCAGGTGTCCAACAATATAGCCTCCCACTGATGACACAGCTGGCACAGGAAACCACATTGCCCATCCTCTGAGTCAGTACTTGTGAGGGAGTAAAGGAATTATCCGTCCTGGAAGACAACAGAAGTGCTGTGATCTCTTATCTGAGAGGACTTTGCCAGAGGCAGGAAGATAAATTACCAGAAACCCTTGCATGCTTCTTCTGAAACATCTGCCAGATTAGCAGCTAGTGGAATCTTTGCGTGTGACTTTGTTCCTTGCCCTGACCTCGTACTCCCATGTGCAGATGCAACGCACAGGTGGAGATTTCCCTGGCCTGCCTGGAAGGGATGCATTATCTTATATGCTGCCCTCCACGCCGATGCAATCATTGTGAGGTTCAGCCAGAGGGCAAGGGCAGGGGCACAGGCAAGGGCAGAATGCCGCAAGAAAGCCATCTCTTCCTGATTCATCTCTGAGGAAATGTTTTGTACATCCAGGAGATTACAAAGTAGATGTGTGCATGGAGAATATATTTATAGAATAATTATAGAATATGATTATAGAATTGTAAAGCTGGAAGGGATACCAAAACTATTCTAGTCCAACCCCCTGCAATGCAGGAATTGCATCTAAAGAATCCACGAGAGCTGCCCATCCAACATCTACTTAAAAACCTCCAATTAAGGAAAGTCTTCCAAGATAGTCTGTTCCACTGCTGAATAGCTCTTACTATCAGAGAGTTCTTCCTAATGTTTAGCTGAAATCTCCTCTCTTTTCATTTGAATCCATTGGCTTGGGTCCTACCCCGCAGAGCAGCAGAAAACAAACTTGTTCCATCTTTCATGGGATTGCCTTTCAGTTTTGAAGATGGCTATCATATCCCCACTCAGTCCTCTCTTCTCCAGGCTAAACATCCTCAACTCCCTCAACCATTCCTCATAAGGCTTGGTTTCCAGACCCTTGATTATCCTGGCCTCCCTCCTCTGCACACCTTCCATCTTGTCAGTATCCTTTTAAACTGTGGTGCCCAGAACTGGACACATGACTCCAGGTGTGGTCTGACCAGAATAGAGGGGTAGTATTACTTTCTTTGATATGGACACTATACTTTTGTTGATGCAGACTAGAACAGCATGGGTTTTTTTGCTACAGCATCACACTGTTGATTCATGTTAAGCTTGTGGTCCACCAAGACCCCTAGATCCTTCTCTCATGTACAACTGACAAGCCAGGTGTTCCCCCATCTTATATGCCTCTTAAGACTTTGTCTCCAGACCTTTGATCATCTTGGTTGCCCTCCTCTGCACACCTTCCAGCTTGTCAACATCCTTCTTAAATTACAGTACCCAGAACTGGACACAGGACTCCAGGTGTGGTCTGAACAAGGGAGAAGAGAGTGATACTATTCCTTCCCTTGATTTGGACACTAGACTTCTGTTGATGCAGCTAGAATAGCATCAGCTTTTTCTGCTGCTGCATCACATTGTTGACTCAGGTCAAGACTGTGACCTGTGAAGACCCCTAGATCCTTTTCACACACACTGGTGTCAAGCCAGGTGTCCCTCATCTTATATTTCTGCAGCCGGTTATTCCTGCCTAAACATAGAACCTTACATTTGTACCTATTGGTGTTCATTATGTTAGTTTTGGAGCAAACTGTACTCAGAAGTCATGCAGATTGGTTGGCATAATTGTTAAACTGGCCTTCATCCTAAGAGGCAAACTCCTTCCAAAGTCTCCTCCAGGGAAGCAGAATCTGCTCCTCTCTGCAACCAGCCCAGCTTGGGTGTCAACCATTGTTCTTGGAGGTTGCCCCTCCCCTTGTTTACTTGTTGTTGGAGGGGAGAGTTCTCTGACAATTGCCACTCTGTGCCATGAAACATTAACACCCATTTTCTTTGCCAGCTTCTGCCAGGCAGTGTCAAGTTCAGGGTGGGGTAAACTTGTTTTGCTTTGAGATTTCAGAGATGTCACTAGCATTTCTGCTCTAGCTTTTGAAAAAGCAAGAAAGAAGGTTTCACCAAGACTAATAATGATAACAACTTATCCACAAGCCTGTGAGGCAGACCAATATTTTACAGACAGAGAGCACAGAATAACTGGGAAAAGGTTACCCCTAGTCACCAGAACTGCAAACACCATCCTTTATAATACAGTGGCTGCATCTGTGATTAGTCACGTAAGGACAGCCTCATTCACTGACCGAAGAGGTTTTTCTTCCTACCCACTGTTATTCATTACTCATTAACAAAAGGTTCCCTGTGAAATCTTAAAACAGAAAACAAGAACAGTGCAAATAATTTTTAAAAACCCTCAGTAAAATGTCTGGTGGGATACAAAGATCTTCACCAGGCACCCAAAAGACAACAATGTGAACACCAAGCAAGTGTCTCTGGGGAGGCCACCCTGTAACCATGGGCCACTACTGAAAAGGCCCTCCCTCACCTCCTACCTTCTTTGGCTTTAAGGGTCCAGGCAGGTGTATGAGGAAGAAGAGCCAATTCACTACACAGTCACAAGATGCAGGGAGACAGGGCCAATGCAGGGAGAGCCCCATTCTTTTGTGTGGAGCTCTGGATATCCTGTCCCTTTGCCCCTCAACTTTTAAAGCACCATGCTAAGATGCCAGGCAAGACTTCCAGCTTTAACTTGTGCATAAGGAACAGGTTATTGTCAACAAATTGTGGGTGAGGGAGAGGGCCCAATCCACTACAGTGTACCTAGAAAATCCTGAAAGCACCTCCCACTGAATGGTATGTGTTGGTAGCAACAAGCCAGGGTTTCTCATTTTCTTTCTCACGAAAATTCTTTCCATAAACCACTCTGCGTTTTCTTTGGCAGCGGTCGGTGTTTGCGTGTGTTATAATCAATTCGTATATAAATTTTATGGAATAAAAATAAATAGAAGGTTCAGCCGAAACTTGCACCTTCTCGTATAAACTAGAATACGCCACAGGCATGTTGCTCCCATGTCTTGAAAGCACCCAGCAACACTCCCACAAGGAACCATAATCTGGACACGGAAATGATATTGGAAGGACAGAGAAAGTTTCAGCGGTCTACAACTCCCCCCCCCCCCAACAACCATTGATCATAATGGCTGGGGTTAATGGGAGTTGTAGCCCAGTGTGGTGTAGTTGTTAAGAGTGTTGGAATAGGGCCTGGGAGAGGTCAGGGTTCGAATCCCCACTCAGCCATGAAGCTGACTGGGTAGCCTTGGGCTGGCCACCACCTCTCAGTCTAACTCACCTCACAGGGTTGTTGGGGGATTAAACAAGGAGGGGAAGGACCATGTACGCCAACTTGAGCTCCTTGGAGAAAGAGGGGGGTTATAAATGCAATGAATAAATAATAAATAAATAAACATTCATCTGGAGGGGATTATTTTGGTTGTTGCAGATGGTCACTAAAGCAATGTCCACCACTTGTTTTTATTATCTGTATTTTAATATATTTGTGGGGGAAGGCTTTACGTTATGTTACTTCCACTGTAGCTTAATTACTTTTAAACGACCATCTTTTATATGTTTCTGGCTTTCTGCGTTTTAGCCATGCTCGTTTTAATTCTTTGTAAGCCTCCTTGAGACCTGGTTCTTGGGAAAAGGTGGGGTATAAACAAAATCAACAAACCAACTGCACACTTCCGAGAGTGTACGTAGTTACAGTCCCCATGGGGTCATCTGCCATATACTGCAACGTGGCAAGCAAGGTTTGATCTGCTTCCCCAGAGCTGGAGTTGCAAAGCAGTATGACCTGCAAAGGCCTTGAATCTGTGTGTTTGCTGGCACAAACCCCTCTTGGGTCAGCTTCAGCTGTGATATGGGGATAATCATGGCCTCATATCACATATCTCTATTCCTTGCAACATCCTAGCAAGGAACAGAGATAACCAAGCTGAGCATTTAATAATATCAACTCAGTACTTGAAAAATTCCAGTTACATGGAAGTGAAAAGAGAAATGAAGTGCTTAGGACTGACATAATTTATCCGAGGTTCAGAGAAGGAAAAATTTAACACATCTAGAGAATTAAAACAATTTAAGCTTTTATCGCTTACCCCCCCCCCCCCCAATACAGGAAGAAAAGAAAAATATAGATGACAATTTGCTGGATCTAACGACTATGGGGAGATTTGTTAAGCACAGATGCATGAGTAATTTAAACAATGTTTATATGAAGCAACAGTTTATACAGAAAGCTATTTATGGTTCACATTTCCCAATATCATTTCTGTCTTCTTCACAACAACTTTGTTATCTGACCCTGTCCATATATAACTAAATATATTGATACAGCATTTCCCGCTTTTACTATGTCAACCCTTTAACGAGCACATGATAAAATTCTGCTGGCAAAGTACTAGGCACAAACAAAACTATTAAAATACAAGTAGTGGTTATGGGTAAAGTTATGTGCAGCTGGTACTTTTTATACTAGGCTCCCTATGCTTTTTGGGGGGAGTCGGGGTTTGAGATGCCAGTACTCATGTATTGATAAAAGTGGTGTGGGTGCCAGCACGAAATGGCTGCCATGGGCAGTGAAAAACAAGTTGCTAAAATGGTCACAAAAGATGCCTTGCCAGCTCCAATGGCACTTTTCATATTTATGGGATCCCTCATAAAGCAATGTCTCTATGTGTCAAACAAATAAAAAGAGGGAGGAAAACATGGCTTCCACCCCAAAGGATTCTGGGAATGTAAAAGGCAACCCTGGTGATGAGGCTGCTGAGACTCTTCTGGCAGAAATCTCTCTCCCCCACTCCCCCCAAAAAGCTACAGTTCTCACAGAAGAAGAAATGACTATTAAATCAGTTTTAAATCTGTGGCATTCTTAATGCGGAGGATTCAGGTACGATTTTTGAAGTGGCAACCAAAACAGCGAAGAAACCACAAGGCAATATTTCCACAGGATGTGGAAACCGTGTCGCAGCTCATGAATGTGTTTAATTTCACATGATTTTTACACCTTAAAATGGATGCCTGAGGGCTGGCTTATCACAACCATTGATGGGGAGAAGAAAAAAAACTGTGAAGAGGAGCAATCGTTCCCAACCACATTCCCAACCTTGAGGCAAATCCAGCCTTCAAGAGCCATGTGGTAAAACTGGACTTGTGGATACACGCATATGTACAAATACCCACCCACCCCATAAATCTACATGGAAAGATCACCAGTTTAGGACCCATGTTTGAAAACATGTCAGTTCTCCACAAAGGCCATTTCACTGCACCAAAAGAGAGAACAAGTAGGCCAACCTCAAAATGTGTGTCAAGTTTTCATAAAGGCTGCTTTAACAAAAGAAAAACACCACATTGTGCAGTTCTTTCCATAAATATTTTACTTCTAAAAACAAACACATAAGGTGTGTTTTTAGAATTTAGATGTGTTTGGGATCTTTGTCTAGTCGGGGGTTTGTTTGTTTGTTTGGAATTGGGCTTCTTTGACCCCCCCCCCAAAAAAAAACTGCACTACAAGGACCCAAACCAGGGGGGAGAATGGAAACTTTTTCATATTTTTTTTTTAAATGTGAAAAAGTAGAGCTTTGCATAAACCCAAAGCTAAGAATTTTCCATCATCTTATTGATTAACTTTGATAATTGCTGTCTATGTTCAAGTGAAACTGTTTTGGCAGGAAATGGACACAAATACACCTTCCAGACAAAAAAAAGTGTCTGTTTCAGGTCACAGCAACTCTTGACCCTGTTTTCTTCCCCATCCCACCAGTCTCTCCCCCCCCCCCACCCGTCCCTTTTTCTTGCTGGCTCCCACTGCAAAACAAGCCCCAGCCTTATAAAGAAGATATTCTTTGCTGCGTTTCCATAGCAACAGAATCCGGTTTAGACTTGCAAGCAGCACACAAGCACACAACACTCATCACCAACAACACAACCACACACACGCACAAAATCACATGGTGTGTCAAGTTGGTATTAGACTACCAAAAAAATCTATAAGGCAAAAAAAGGAGGGCAGAAAAGAGAGGTGGGCATGGTTGCCAACTGACCAAAAGAATTACTGACCAGGCTTGTTCTTGTGCCTGCAACAGCTGCTTGAATTGTGCAAAATCAGGTGAAGCTGTTCTTGGCACATAGAGAGATGCCACCATGCCTGGATAATGGCTGTAGATGGAGGTGCTGATTAATTACAGAGGAGCAGTGGCCAGTAAAAAGTTGTCAACCCTATAGGTGGTGCAGGATGAAACCCTTCTAGACAGGATTCTATTTCTGAAGACAAAACAAAAAATGAAAGGTGGGGAGGAAAATAGCAGGATTTGGGATATTTCCTCTGCCTCCACCTCCCCTTCTGAGGCTACAGGAGGTAGGGTGGCTCTGTGGTTAAATAATAATAGTAGTACTGTAATTCACTGGAATTAAAACAAAAGCTCATCTAGCTCTGCATTCGTCCCCCATCAAGGTCCAGACAGATCCACCTGGGGAAACTTGTAATACTCTAACTAGTGGCTCAGCACCAGCAAGATTTACCTGCAGTAGATTTAGGGCAAACCAAGAGAAAGGCCTTTCCAGTCAATTCTCTTACGGAACACACTGCTTTGGCAAAGGTGCAGGACGCATTCAAACCGAGGAGGAAGTCTTTATCTGTAGCGATACCTAAAAGAGCACTTTTCTCAATACCAACCGCCTTGGACCCTTCAATCAGCAGATGAGGCTTTGTTGGTGGAGGTACCACTGGAGGCTGCCAGGTTGTCACTGGCCCATGGCAGGGCCTGTTCAGTGGTGGCTCCCTAGTTGTGGAATGCCCTCCCCTAGTGAGGTCTGCGCGTCTGTCTCCATCATTATTAACTTCCAGGAGTAGAGTGTTAAAAACACTCCCAGGCATTTGGTAGCTGAAAAAGCGTGTTCCAGCCAACCCTGATATCTGTAACTGTTTTTAGAACCTCTTGATCTGTTTTAGAATGATTTTGCTTTGTCTTTGCTTTGTAATAGTTGTGTGCCTTCAAGAGGAGCAAAGGTGAGATATAAATTCAATAAAGAATGATACAGACGAGAAAATAGCTGTGATGAGAAAATGAGACTTCCAGGTTCAGAGGTGGTCTACTTCAGAATGCCAGCTGCAGAAGGGTAACAGCAAGAAAAGAGACGATGCCTTTTTGCTCTGCTTCTGGGCTCCCCAGAGGTTCAAAGTTCATAGCAGTGAGAAACAAGATATGCTGGTCTCATTCAGCTGAGTGGTTTTTGTTTCCGTTTAAGTATTTTCTAGTGGATGTTACATGCATGGCAAAGGCAAAGGCCTGATTTTCAATATGTCACCTCTACTCGGAGAAAGGTCGCCCTTTTGCAATATGAGCATGCCTTTTCACCCCGTTTCGCTTGCAGACAGGGCTGTGATAAACATTCCCTTCCTTGTTCCTAAGCCAGTTCACGCCCAGGGAAAACCCCCCTCCTATCAAAACAACATCACCTTTGCTCCCTCAACCAACGCCCAGAGTCAGCACCTGTTCCACTTTTGTTGTGAGGTGCGGAAATGGTTTCAAAGCTCCCACACAGATGGGAGGAGGAGAAGAGATGGACATCTAATAAGTGACAGTTTTTTTTCCAAAACTCCCTCTCACATCACCATGGGAACAGCATGGGGAGATTGGTGCCCACCCTAGGCCACCTGTTCCTCTAAACAAGTCAGGTGTTCAATGCCTTTTAGCTGGAACCCCGACCTAGAAACAGTTTGGGTTTTTAAAGTACTGTATTGTCCTGGCTTATAGCCTCACTTTCCCCCCAAATTCCAACCATGGAAAGTTAAAATGCAGCTTATATTCGCAACCTTACAGTATGCAGCTAGGAGTATGGGGCAAACAGCACCAGGAGTTTGGATATTTTTTCTTCCCGCCCCCTCCCCACCCGCAATTTTAAAGGTGCAGCTTATATTCGGGTGCAGCTTATATTCGGGCCAATACGGTAATAAAAGTTAATGGCTCTTTTGTGCGAAAGCAGAAAGCGGTTGGCTCAAACAGTGCGAGTCCTACTCAAGAGCAAACCTCTTGAGTAATGGGCATGGCCAACTTAGATCCATTAAATTTCAATGAGCAGCACTCAGTTGACTATACTCCCCTCTGGGACCACATTCACAAAGCATTATGATACCACTTTAAACAGCCATGGTTTCTCCCAAAGAATTTTGGGAACTGCAGTTTGTTAAGGGTGCTGAGAGTTGTTTGGTAACTCCAGTTTGGAAGAATAGTGTATCAATCTCTCTTCATGGGTAACTTTGAAAGTGTAGTTCTGGGAACAGAACAGGTGTCGCCCAAGAACTCTCAGCACTCTCAACAAACTACAGCTCCCAAAATTCTTGGGGAGAAGCCATGGCTGTTTAAAGGGGCAACATAGTGAATTATGTACATGGTGTGAATGTGGCCTGAGTCGCACCATTTCAGACTGCAGACAGGGAATGGACATCAGTGGGAAGTGCACTGTTGTCCCACTCAGGTCCTGCTTGTGGGCTTGCCATTGGGACATCTGGTTAGCCACTGGGGGAACAAGATACTCATCTAGATCAGTGTTTCCCAAACTTTTTTGGGCAACGGCACACCTGTTTACTGAAAAAAAATCTCACGGCACACCACCATTAAAGCCCCGCCCCGTGACGTCAGCGCGCAGCGTCACGCCGGGAGGGACGCACGAAAGTGAAAGTTTTTTCCCTCCCCCTTGCCGGGGAACCTCCAAGCTTTGGGGGTGGGAGGAGGCAGCAGAGCGAGGGACTGAGGGACGGCGGTAACTGAGGTGGCGGCGGCTGTTGTGGTGGTGGCGGCGATAGCGGGCGGAGGAGGGGGCGGCGGCGGGGCTTGAGGAGCCGTCGCCGGGAGTTGCTGCTGCTGTTGTTGCTGCTGCTGCCCGGACATGCCGGCCTCCTCCTCCTCCGCTGTCTCGCGCTCCTCCCTTTTGCACGCGCTGCCCCGCCGCTCGGCACCACCACCGCGGAGCCGCCCCCGGCTCGACGCGGATCCTCGCCGCCGCCGCCTCTCACCGCCCGACTCGCCCGCCTCCCTCCCACGGCACACCAGCCAATGTCTGACGGCACAGTAATGTGCCGCGGAACACCGGTTGGGAAACACTGATCTAGATAGACCCCTTTTGGCTTGATTCAGCCAGGCTGTGTTCTTAGGTGGAGGTTCACACAACTAAATAATTCTTCATATACATAAAAAATAACAAAAACATTCCGTTGTCTCCAACTAAGTTCTCGACTCAGAGTAGAACCACTGAAATTAATGAACCTCGGTTAGTCACATCCATAAACTCCAATGGGTCTACTCGGAGGACTAACACTGGACGCAATCCATTTCCTCTTAAAGGCTAATTTTCTACATGCAAGGATTCTTGTGTATGTGGTGGTGCTGCATGTCCCAAGAATAATTCAGCCTAAACAAAGGTTTTGTGAGAAGTAGACCCCGGTGGGGAAATGCAGCTTAAGGATTTTCTCTTCCAAAACAGCGCCTCCAGCTGCCTGCCCAGTAACCCAAAACCTGAGCTGCAGCTCGGTGGTACAGTGGTAGAACATTTGCTTTGCATGCAGGAGGTTACAGCTTCAACCCCAGTCATTTCCAGGCTGGGAGAGAACCCTGCCTGAAACCTTTTAAGAATCACCGGCAGTCGGTGCACACTGTAAACTATTGTCAGACTTGGTATAAGGCAGTTTCCCCTGCTCCAGAGCCCACAAGTCAGCCCTGCGCACTGCTTTCCAGTCTTCAAAACCATCCAGGAAATGTTCTCTAACCCATCTGACTACCAACTTCAGCTGACCTCAAGAAGGGTGTCACTAGCAATTTAATAAAGCAAGTTCAGTTGGAGCCCTAAGGATATTTCACAGCATACAGGACAACCCTATGGGGCTGAGGACAGCTCAGTCCATCTGTCCCCCCCAGTATGTGGGGACAGGGCTGAGACCACCCCAAATTTTGAGGTGCCGGGTCCTGTCGGGCCTTCCCGCTGCAGCAGAGGGACTTGTTGGGCCTCACAACCTCCTTCTGATGTGTGTGACATCACACATGTTGCATGTGTGACATCACACACGTATGCCACACAGAAATCAGTGCCTCTATTTCACAGGGACCAAGTATTGTCACAATCAGCTCTCCAAGAGTTATAAATAAATTCCTTTGTTTGTTTTTAAAACTGCCTTCAACCTTTAGGTTCATTACCAGCAAGGGAAGTCAAACCATTCAGACGGCAATAGGGCCCAGCGCTGGTGTGACTTGCTCCTGCAATTGGGGAAGCGGGTTGCAGGGGGAAAGAGAGAATGAACCAGCTATCTGCCCCAGTTGTGAACTGACCAGAAATGGTTCGCCACTGTTTGTCCTGCTTCAAAACCCCCCACCTTTTAAATGTGGTCGTAAGGAAGTTGGCTTTAGCTCAGTGGCAGAGCACCTGTTGTGCAAGCAGACGGTCCCTGTTTCAATTCCTGGCAACTCCAGGTAAAAAGATTGCGGGGGAGGAAGAGACCCTTCTTTGCCTGTGGTCCTGGAAAGTCACAGCCAGTCAGGGTACAAAATACCAGGCTAAAGAAGTGAATTGGCTTGATCTGGTTAAAGACAGTTACTGTACATATGTTAATCCAGTGCTTTCCAAAGTGGACAGGGGAATAATTGGGGGGGGGGTGAGGGGCTAAGAGGCAAGGTCGTACCTCGGAGGTCGAACGGAATCTGTTCCGGAAGTCCGTTCAACTTCCAAAACGTTTCGAAACCAACGTGTCAGACGTTCGGGTTCCAAAGAAAGTTCGCAAACTGGAACACTCGCTTCTGGGTTTGCGGCGTTCAGGAGCCAAAACGTTTGAGTCGCTAGGTGTTCATCAACCAATGTACGACTGTATTCTGAACAACGCTTTTTATAAAGTAGGGGACATTAGGGATGAGTTCATGGAACCAAGAGGCTGATGGCCTGAAAAAGTTAGGGGACCAATGAATTAACCCCATATTCATCACCCTCAGATGAAACATGACTTTGCACTTGCCCCACCCGCCCCCACCTCAAACCAGAGCTTAGATTGGATGCTCCTCAGGGCAGAGAGCTGTTTCTGATGCTCGGTGTACTGAGTTAAACACTTGGCTAGTTCAGATGACAACCTTGAGCTAGGCTGAGAACTTTGAGAACTTAAAGAAAAGTCACTTGACCCAGGGCCAGTCTGCATATATATATTGGCCTATTTCGACCTCTTTTTCTTAATGGTGATTGCTCTTGCTCAGGCTGCATGGAAAAAGCATTTTGGTTCCAAAAATTCATTCTGATTGTGCAGATAAAACAGAACTGGTAGAATTCTACAGCATGTGTCGCTAGTGTTTGGAAACAGTCCAGATCCAATGATCCCCAGATGGTGGAGATGTCAGGCACCATCCTGACACCCAGGCATCTTCACTTTGTCGCAAATGCACCTGGCGCTGGCTAATTTCGAACACCCCTTAAATAAATAACAATTCACCAGGCAGCGACCACACAGAGGAACTCCACTTAATGGCTTCAAAGCCTCATGCTTTCGGCTTTCTGACTGGGAAGAGAGCCCACGGAACAAACACACAGTGTGCCTTTAACAACCCACACGAGCTGCCCTGGCAGAACTGGGCAGGACCCACTGCCGCAGTTACTGCTGCTTCAAGTAAAAACAAATCCACTTTTGTCCTTGCTGCCAAGCCAACTTTAGCAAACACCCGCACACACACCTTCATAAAAACAATAACCAAACAAAGGGACTCATTTCAAGCTGCTGAATACTTTCAAATCTCTACCATCTTTGCTATTTATTTCTAGGGCACTTTTCAGAGGTTGCATGCAAAACAGCAACACATAACATACATGGACGTGCAAGGGCCAAAGTGCAAGATACATGGACGTAGAAGGGCCCAAGTGCATTGTAAGAGCATACAATTTGCATGCAAAGAACCCCAGGTTTAATCCTTAAGTACGTTCAGGTAGGAAGCAAATACTTTCAAGGTAAGAAATAGTACCACCTTCTTCCACCTTGGTCAGGCCCACCTGCAGTCCTGTGTCTGGTTCTGAGCACCACAGTTTAAGGAGGATATTGACAAGCTGCAAGGCGTGCAGAGGAAGGCAACCAAGATGATCAAGGGTCTGGAGAAAAAGTCTTAAGAGGAACAGTCAAGGCAGCTGGGTCTGTTTAGCCAAGAAAATGGGAGACTGAGAGGTGATATCTGAAGGGTTGTCACATGGAAGATGGAGAAAGCTAGTTTCCTGCTGCTCTGGTGGGTATGACCAGAACCAATGGATTCAAATTACAAGAAAAGAGATTCTGACTAAATGTTAGAAAGAACCTTCTGGTGCTTTGAAGGTGGTGAACTCTCCCTCATTAGAAGATTTTGAACAGAGGTTGGGTGGGCATCTGTGAGATGCTTCCAGGGTAACTAGATGCATTGCAAACGAAAAGTGATGCCCATTGAGACCTCTGGATTGCCCAGAGGAAGTCTGTAGACGTAACTAGTAGTTCTGGCTAAAATAGTGACTGCGGGGCAGGGGGCCCAATCCACCACATACAGCATACTGGGGCCAGAAAATCCTCTTGGCATCTTGGTTTTATCCCCCTCCCCAAAATTCAACCTATTTTTTCATCTAAACCAGCAAATGCACATTTACAAAACCAATCTGTGTCATGGTCCTGGGTCCCAAGCTTATTAAACATCTAGCACCAGCTGACCAAACTCTGACTATTGGAATAAAAACAGGCTTTGTAAGAACAGAAGAAGAAGGAGGAGAACACTGAGTGGGGTGGAGGGGCTGTTTGTACCAAGACCCTGCTCTCAGCTTCCCCTATCAAAGGCAAAAGCAGATGGTGCAGAAACTCCTTAATCTTAGAGTTTGAAATACGTATCTTTTCATAGTGCCGCCCCCCACTTTAAAAGTGGGAGTGTGTGGGGCCATTGGCAAGGTCAGGGATATAGCTGATTACTATTTTTATGGAGAGAAAGGGATTTTAAGAGTCAGGAAGGCACATCTGCCATTCCTTGTAGCTCCTGTTAAAAGCTATTATTACAATTAATTTAATAATGGCTTTCTAAACTTCTCAATGTAATTAACACAGGGGTGCCCAAACTTTTTTCAAAGAGGGCCAGATTTGATGAAGTGAACATGCATGAGGGCCGACCAAAGTTCTTAAGCTTTTTTTTAGAATTTTACCCCAGGAGGTAGACTGCCACGGGGGCTAGACTGGTGGGCCAGATTAGGACATGCCTGAATTAACACATGGGATTATTAAAAGCAGTTGGGATGAAAACCTGATGGAACAAAAATCTGTCCCACTTTTTCTAGCGAGTGCAGATAGTGGGCACCTGCAGTATCTCAAACAGGAATGCCGTTCCACAGGACAGGGGCAGCCACACTAAAAGCCCTGCTCCGAGTTACTGCAGAGTTGGCTCCTGAGGTCTTTGGAGCTTGCAGGAGAGACTCTCCCACAGACCACAGCCATTCACTGGGTGCATAAAGGGATAAGGCTCTCTCTCAAGCAAACTGATTTGTTTAGGGCCTTGTATGTTAGTAACAACACCCTGAACTTGGCCTGGTCGCAAATTGGCAGCCATTGAAAATCCACAAGCAATGGTTTATTATGCTGGTGATAGTAGGGCCCCACAATCAACCTTGCCTCTGTATTTTGTACCAGCTGCTACAGCCTCCAGACCAAACTGAGCGTAGCCCCACTAAGCTCCCTGAGCCTCCAGTCGCTCTCTGGTCTCCAGGGACACCTCTCAGCACGCCCCTGCTTTTTCTGCATGATGCTATGGATCTCTGGAGAGTAGGAACAGCGAGGGAGGGGAAGACTAAATTACCCACTACGGTCTGCAGGTGCCCTCCCTGACTGCGCCTAAGCAGATGTCCACTGGGTGGGAAGCTGGAGAAGGGCCTTGTCTTCTGTGGCCCCTGCAACATAGAAAACACTCCATACTGGGATTCAGCCAGCACCAACAGCTGGGTGTTTAGCCACCCACTAAAACCTCCTCTATTCAACCAGTGTTCTTCCCCTTGACCCACTGCTGCAGGCTCCTAAAATCACAGAATCGTAGCGTTGGGAGGGACCCAAAGGGCCATCTTGCCCAACCTTCTGCAATGCAGGAACCACAACTAAAGAATCCCTGGCAGATGGCCACCCAACCTCTGCCATCACCCTTGGTGTTATTAAGACCTTTTGCTTTTATTTGAACTTTTTTGCTGCTGTAATGTAAACTTCTTTGGTATTTTCCGAAACAGCAATATAAAAATTCTTTTAAAAAATATTATTCCGTTACTGTTACTGCTACTACTACATCTTCTTCTTGCACTTAAATCAGGCGTCCTGACTCCCTGGTTTCTCAAGTATGAGGAAACCCCTGAAAAGTCTCCAAGCTGATGCTTTCGTGTGGCCTGGCTGTTGCTGCTGCAGCCTGTCCTGTCCTGATGCATTCAGTGCTGCACCTCGGTGCTGGAGGAGAGAGAGAGGACACGGCTGTTGCAGCAGGATGCGTGACTGAATCCACCGTGGAGTGAGCCCCAGGGTCCTTCTGGGAGAGGAGGCAGCACAAACAGTGACAGCACAGCAAGGTCACAGCCATCTCACCTCTGGGGTGCAGGGCCAGGCTGGGCAAGGCCCTAGGTGCTCCCTTCAAAAGGCATCAGAAGCACAGGCTGGACTCCCCCCCCCCGCCCTGCTGCAACCAGGCACTCTCTCGGGAGGGCCCCCATCACATTCACCTGCTCTCAGGGCATACTGGATCTTTTCCAGTGGCGGCTCCAGCATTCCATACAGACGTGTAGAGTTGGACAGCACCCACAGAGTCATCTAGTCCAACCCCTTGCGATGGATTCACAGTCAAAGAATCACTGACAACCTCCCATGAAGACGAGGCCACTAGCTTCCAAGGGAGTACACAGTCAAACAGCTCTTACTGTAGTAAGGTTCTTCCTACTGATTAACCAGAATTGCCTTTCTTCTAACTTGAATCCACTGGTTCAGGTCCTACACTCTGTAGCAAAACAAAACAGGCTTGCTCCATCATCTATGTGACAGTCCTTCAGGTATTTGAAGATGGCTATCCTCTCAACCTATTGGTCTCCTCTTTTCCAGGCTAAACAAAATCCAACTCCCTCAACCGTGGGTCTTCAGGCTTGGTTTCCAGACCCTTGGTTATCCTGGCCTCCCTCCTCTGCCCATATTCCAGCTTGTCAATATCCTTCTTAAACTGTGGCGCCCAGAACTGGACACAGGACTCCAGGTGTGATCCGGCCAAGGCAAAATAGAGCAGTGCTATTACTTCCCTTGTCCTGGGTGCTAGACTTCTATTAATGATGCCTTGAATAGCACTGGCTTTTTTGCTGCTGCATAACACTGTTCACTCATGCTTGGAGGACCCCTGCGAGAGATCCCACTCCCTGGGGGTCAGTGTTGTCTCTCAGGGGGTCAGTGCGCTCTTTAAAGCAGATCCCAGGGACTCTTGCAAAAAAGGCCCCCCTGCTGGGGTGTAGCTGTTACTTGGCTAGTGCCCAACCCTGCAATGCTAACTCCACTATACATGTTTGCTAGCGAAAATATCTCACACAGAAATTAATTAGCACCTAAACCAAACTGCAAACACACACACACAATTAGCTGGATTTGTAGACATCATAGAGCTGAAAAAGGTGCAGAAAAGGGCAGCCCAAATGATATGAGGGGCAGAAATAACTCCCCGATGAGGAAAGGTTACAAAATTTGGGCCTTTTTAGCTAAGGGAAAATCAAGCAAGCAAAGCCAGGGGTAGAAAGCACGAGAGAGATGAATACAGATAAGCATTTGTATGAAAAAGTGGGGAGCTAGAAAGGAGTTTTTGTCCATCTCTCCTAACGCTGGAACTCAGGGACAACTAATGAAGCAACTGAATCTTGGACATGCAAAAGAAAGGACTTCTTTACGCAGCACATAGTTAAATGATGGAACTCCCACAGGAAGCAGTGAAGGCCACCAATTCAGATGGTTGTAAGAGAGGATCGCACAATTTCACTGAGAAGGCTAGCCATGGCTTCTAGCCACAATAGCTGTGCTCTGCCTCTGAAGTCAGAGGCAGTAGCACATGGGTAGGCAACCTAAGGCCCAGTGGCCAGATCCGACCCAACTGCCTTCTAAGTCCAGCCTGCAGATGGTCAGTGTGTTTTTACATGAGTAGAATGTGTCCTTTTATTTAAAATGCACCTCTGGGTTATTTGTGGGGCATTTGAATTCCTTCATTCCCCCCCAAAAAAATATAGTCCGGCCCCCCACAAGGTCTGAGGGACAGTGGACCGCCCCCCTGCTGAAAAAGTTTGCTGACCCCTGCAGTAGTGTTTCTGAATGCCAGTTCCTGGAAACTGCAGGAGGGAGGAAGAACAGAACCACAGAACTGTAGAGTTGGAAGGTACCCTGAGGGTCATCAGTTCCAACCCCCTGCAATGCAGAAATCTCGACTTGATTTTGCATGGCAGGTGGCCATCCAACCTCTGCTTAAAAACCTCCACGGAAGGAGAGCGCACCACCTCTCACAGATGCAATAACGCACCGAGTCAGCAAACAGAATAAAAACCTACCAATAGGCAGAAAACCCAATATAGCAGTAGGCCACCTGCAATGTGTTGCACAATGGCAATGTGTTGCACAGGAAGGCTCAATTTCTACACTGCAGCTAACGCTGGTAAATACACCTTGCCACACACACAAAAACACACAATGTGGGCAAAAGGGCATCTTCGCATTCTACTTGTAGTTGTAGTTATGTGTTGTGTGAAGAGGAACTTCCTCTCACCTGTCCTGAATTGACTGCTAATTGATTTCATTGATGCCCCAGCTAGGTTTTAATATTATCCCTCTTGGCTTTCTCCACACAACGCATCGTTTTACTTACATCATGCACCTCCAACCTTCCACCGCAGGCTTACTCAACATTCTACACCCCACACCTAAACCGAAAAGTGTCAAACATTCCCCTGAATCATTTTGCTCGCTCTTTCCTACAATCTCATTTTTGATGCAGGGCAACCAGAACTGTATGCAGCATTCCAAGTGCAATTATTTAGATTTATATAATTCTGATACTGGCAGGTCTCGTTCCTGGTCAGTCACCACCAGTTCAGACCCCACAAGTGTGTAAGTGAAATTAGGGATTTTTTGTGTGTCTTAATGTGCATCATTTTACACTTGCCTTACAATGAATTGCATTTGCCATTCTACGACTCATTCATCCAGTTTGGAGAGATAAGACCACCTCACAATTCCTTTTTGCTTTAACCACCACGAACTATTTGGTACCACCAGGAAACCTGGCCACTGCACTGCTCACCCCTAACTCTGGATCATTTATGAAGAAGTCAAAAATCATAAGAAATCAGATCTCTGGGCAACAAGGCCACCATGTATTCTTAGCTGAAGCAGAAACTGAACCTCTTTCGGTGATAATGCCTCTTTATCTAACAACATGGGCAAGCTTGAACATCACTGGGCAATTATGACCACTGGTTTATTCCAAGAGAATAAATTATGGGAATAGTTCAGTCAGCGGAGCATGAGACTTGGTATCAGGGTCGTGGGTTTGAGCCCCACATGGGACAAAAAGATTCCTGCATTGCTGTGGGTTGGCCTAGATTGCCCTCATGGTCCCTTCCAACTCTACAATTCTATGATCAAACCCTCCTAGAAGCCGCAGTCAGACTCACAAGCACCATTTCCACATTCTAGCTGTGTGGAGTTATTCAACGACAAAACCAAGGAGGTACTCAGAACATGCTCAGAGGTACTTTCTCTGTACCACCCAGGCCCCAGAAACAGATTCCAACCCTGAGGGCCTGGCCCCAGTCTACTTTTGTTTTGTTAACAAGCTCTCCGCAGAGTTAATCACCCCAGAAGCAAAATATTGCACTGGCTACCTAGGAAGATCTGGGTTCATCCTGCAAAAGTCCTTCATTAGAATGCACATATATTAAAGGGAAGAAAGGAAAATCAATGCCCCTTGCTGCCTTGCTTCAGCAGAGCATTCCAGCGCAGTGACAAGAGAGCTGAACTAGGAAATGTGGCAATACCCCAGACTCAGACAGGACGCAGGTAGAAACCACTGGAAGAAAGGCCAACACCTGAGCTTTAGAATCTTTTTAAATACCAAGGCTGAGCCCTGCCCTGTTATTCGAGTGCCCAGTGCAGATGCACAGAGCTCTTCTTCCTAACCCGAGACCCCTATACTTCGGATCAAATGAAAGGTCACAAACTCTTCAGACAAATCCAGCCCCTTTAAAAGACGTTGGTGGCGCCAACTCAGAGGTATCAACGTAAGTATGAAAAGTGGCAGGCTACTTTTGCCAGGGGGCTGTTTGAGAAGGGCTTTGTCCCTCGTCTCCCCCACCCCACTTCCCACAATCCCCACTTCTCAATACAGCCTACCAGCAAATCTGGTTGCCGACTAAAGTATTGTGGGACAAGACAGATTCTCCCCCCCCCCTTCCCAAAATGAATCCATACACTTGGCGGTGTGGGGGCGAAAGGAAGGAGGAACCTAGCAAGGGTCAGGATAAAGCCCCACTCATTTCCCACCCCCCAATCTTTCTCATATATAACATCAAGCAAAGCTGCACTGGATGGTTTGACAAGTAGGGAAAGAAGAGACTTTAAAAAATAAATGGAAAGGGAGGGAGGGAGACAGACCTGACCCACATAAGATTGTCACAGTCAGGGAATTTGGGGGGGGGGGGCGGCGGAGCAATGAGACCTGGCTGCTTGGGCAGGTGGCACGTGGGAGATGAGTCAGTTAAGAGGCACCCCAGAGCAGGGACCCGCAGCTGGTAACGGCCAGCCCGATCTGTGCAGCAACAGAAAGAATTTCTCTCCAAACAACATATGGAAGAGGATGTTGATAAATCTGAGGAGGGGCACACTTGCACCATGGCTATGCACAGGTGAGAGCTTCAGGAGCTTTTTTGCAAAGGTGGTGCCCACAGAAGACTGGGATGGATGGATGGGTGATAGCAGCCTCCCTGCCCCCACTCTTTATCCTATATTGTTTATAAATAGACCACCTGACGGGCTTTGGAGGCCAAGCAGCCACCAGGCCGCTGTGCCGTCAGAGGGAGGGAAACAGATCGCAGCCAAAATCTCAACCAAGGCGGCCATGGCATGCCACAGGAAAATTTCCATAGCCTTGCGCTATCCTGCTCTGTCTAGGGACAGGGCAACTGCCTGGGATCTGGGCTGGTTGTGCTTCACTTTTGGAAAGGAAACCACAGAACCTATGCCTCCATATTTTTATAATTTTTTATTTTTAGAAGGCCAGGCAACTCTGAGTTGTAAACGAAAGAGGGAGAATTATATATCCCTCATTAAAAAAAAGGCACTCTTAAGCCAGATCAGCAGTCCATCTGATCGGTATTCTGCCAACAGACACTGGCCAATCAAATGCCCCAGGGAGGCTCACAAGCAAAGCATGATGGGAATATCTATCCCATGCTGCTGTTGATGCCCAGCAACTAGTAACTAAAAAAATTTACTCTCTCTGGTAAAGGAGACTGGAAGGTTATCATAACCAGCAGCTGCTGATATGACTATTCCTTTTAACCTTTATTTAAAGAGGCACATGAATTTTACAAGCAATCAAGATTTCCTGTGGCAAGGAGTTCTGCATGCCAGCGAGTCTAAATATAGACCCAGTCCAGGGGGGAAACTGGATTTAAATCTCACCTTAGCCTCCATCCTCCTAAAATGACCCAACTTTTAAAGGTGTCAGTGAAACTATCTGAATGGTGCACCCCAGTATTCTTCAAGACAATATAAGGGACCCAAAGAGCCCCATTCAGACACTGCCAGACTCTTTAAGGAGGCAAAATGTTATAGGGCAGCCCTACAGCCTTCCTAAAAAATTAAAACTTCTCACCACACACACAGGGGGTGGCACTGCCCAAAAAATAAGATTTCTAGATTTGGAAGGGATGCCGAGGATCATTTAGTCCAACCCCATAATGCAGGAATATGCAGCTTTCCCATATGAGGATCAAACCTACAACCTTGGCATCATCAGAACCACGCTCTAACCAACTGAGCTAAGTAACTGGAATGCACCCATTACATGCTTCTCATACCTTTTACACAGGAGAGTGGGGTAAAAATGGTTGGATACGATGTTTATTTTTTTTTTAACCCACAAATATTTTAAGAGAGATACATTTTGAACTGTGCTGTTAGTAGATACCCCTCCCTAAAACAACCCCATCTATCCCTTCTTTTGAGCCCCGTAAGCAACACAGGGCAAGCTGTTCCACAGGCTAACAATGTGTGGTGCAAGGAAATGCCTTCTTCAGCCCTGTTCACCTTTCTGCCTCACATTTAGGAGGTGAAAAGTGTGTGTGGGGGGGGGGAGAAGCAAGGAGAAATCACACCCCAAATGCGGATGCAATGTTGAATGACCACATTCCGAAACTGGAAGATTCAACCTCACCAACCTTTTGCAGGTTAATCCACAACTGCAAGAAATAACTAAAAATTAGTGGGGGGGGGGGAGAGGCAGGGTCTATTGAGGAAACAAGGAGCCCCCCCCCAGAACACCCAAAACAGCACTGAGCTCCTAACCACCTCCCAATTAAGGGGGGGGGTCCTTCCCCTATCACATCACCCCCTCTCATTTTAAAACAAGAGCAGCCAAAGCAGCGTGGAGATGGAAGCATCATTACAAATTTCATTTCTTGTAGTCAAACCAGAATTGGGGGGGGCGGGGGGGGCGGCGGAAGGTGAGAGACCCCTGTCCCAAACACAGGCTAATCAAGAAGGGGTGGCTTTCTCTCAGCACCCCATTACCCCACTTGCGGCCTTAATAGAGTTGTGGCTTTTTTAGGGGAAGGGGTCTTTCCTAACCCCAGTAGAAAATTGTCTTTTTTAAAGAAAAAAGCAAACCATACGTGCTCACAGCCTGCCCGGTCCTCCGGGGGCCTTGCAGCCCCGGTGCTTTAAAATAAAAGGAACGGTGTTGCGGGGGGTGAGTTCCAATCCTGCCCGCCCACTCCCACCAGCATTCGAGTCCCAGGTCTTTGAAGATAACTCTTCCCCCCCCCTAAAAGAAAACCCTTCAGCCAACTCCACCCGCACAACCCCCCCGGGCCCCCCCTTCTACTAACCGGACTCCGTCGCTTGAGGGTAACATTCTTCCATAGCAAGAGATACAACTGGTGCAAAAAACCCATCTTGGCTGCTCCGGCGAGGCATCAGCTGCAAAGCATTGCGGGCAGCGGAGGCAAATCGGTGGGGAGAGAAGTTGGGGGGCACAGCCCGGCCTACCGAGAGGTCTTCTGAGCCGACGCTCCCCGGCTCCCCCCGCCCGAAATTGAAATAAAAGCCGGCTTTTGATTCAGCGGCAATAGCGGCGGCCTGGCGAGCTTTCGGCTTTGTCTCTTGCAGATCAGGGGTGGGAAGGAAAGCGGATATTATCAGGCACCCTTTTTTAAAAAAACGGAGCGGGGCTGGGAGGACTGGGAATCAGTCTTTTGCAACCCGGTGCAAGGCAGCACCAGCAGCAGCAACAACAACCCAAACAGACGACCCCGCTAACATGCAATTGAGAAACTGCCGGTCCATTTCGCTTTGCAAGGAAGCGGGGCCCCGGCTATCTCCCCTTTTCATTACCGAGCACACATCTGCCTGCCTGTGCCTGCCAGTCTCCGGTTTTCTGCTGTTGCTGCTGCTGCTGCTGCATTGCCTTGCGAGCCTCTTAGCCCGCCCCTATCCCAGCGCCAGGCCCCGGCCTCTTAAAGAGGCAGCAGCAGCTCCGGCTCATCTGGGTGGGGGCACGGACTCTGGGAGAGGGATAAAGGAAGATTTGCGCTCCTGGATCACCGAATGGATTACCAGCCGGCGTCACCCCCCTCCGCCCCGACAAAGACCTGGTGGCGGGAGAGGAACAGATTGACTCTCACTCTGCAGCCCTGTTTAAAAAGCATTTTCCTGCAGATACCCGCTGCTCCGCCGCCCGCTTCTCCCTCTCTCCTGAAAGATTATATGTCACAATTAATCTGCTAATTAAATAACCCATCCTGCTTCTGATGGCGTGGGATGCTGCACAAGGAAGCTTCTACCCTAATAGGGAATGAGTTCGCATTTAAGGTGCTAGAACCTTTTTAGGTTGTTGTTGAGGTAGAACCACGGCCCCTGTATATAGTACCAGGACTGCTCATCGCCTTCCAAAGAATCCTGGGAACTCTAGTTTCTCCATCCACAGAGCTACAATTCCCAACATCCTTAACGAAGCACATACAGTGGTACCTCGGGTTACAGATGCTTCAGGTTACAGACTCCGCTAACCCATGAATAGTACCTCCGGTTAAGAACTTTGCTTCAGGATGAGAACAGAAATCGAGCTCTGGCGGCGCGGCGGCAGCGGGAGGCCCCATTAGCTGAAGTGGTGCTTCAGGTTAAGAACAGTTTCAGGTTAAGAACAGACCTCCAGAACGTATTAAGTTCTTAACCCGAGGTACCACTGTACAGTTTCCAGGTTTGCGGGGGGGGGGGTAGCAGAGACTTGTGCTTTGAATTTAATGTGCAGATCCATATTTAAGCTTCTGTGCAGGTTTGGGTGTGTGTTACATGATAGTGTTGCTCAGAGTAGACCCATTGAATGTGCATGATTCACTTGGGGTTCTTAGGACAAAATAATTTCAGAAAGAGACTTGAAAGAGAAGTTGCTGAATTACAACTTTTCACTAAACTGAAAACTGGAGAGACCTGGTCTGAATAGAGATATTGGATTCCTGTCTCATACGCTAGTCATCTGCATACAATCCCTTGTTTTTTCCTGTAGGACTAATTGCAGTCCTTAACAGTCGTCAACAGGTTTACCATAACCATTGAGTCAATCACCCATCTCCCCCTACCCTCCTGAGAAAAAACAAAAAAACACCCACCCCACCCTCCCACTATATATAAGGGTCTGGTGACTTCCGTTTCAGTGTATCTGAAGAAGTGTGCATGCACACGAAAGCTTAGACCCAGAACAAACTTAGTTGGTGTCTAAGGTGCTACTGAATGAAGGTGAAAGAGGAGAGTGCAAAATATGGTCTGAAGCTCAACATCAAAAAAACTAAGAGCATAGCCGCTGGTCCCAACACCTCCTGGCAAATAGAATGGGAAGAAATGGAGGCAGTGAGAGATTTTACTTTCTTGGGTTCCATGGTGACAGCAGCCACGAAATTAAAAGACGCCTGCTTCTTGGGAGAAAAGCAATGACAAACCTAGACAGCATCTTAAAAAGCAGAGACATCACCTTGCCAACAAAGGTCCGTATAGTTAAAGCTATGGTTTTCCCAGTAGTGATGTATGGAAGTTAGAGCTGGACCATAAAGAAGGCTGATCGCCGAAAAATTGATGCTTTTGAATTATGGTGCTGGAGGAGACTTGAGAATCCCATGGACTGCAAGAAGATCAAACGTTTCCATTCCGAAGGAAATCAGTCCTGAAGCTCACTGGAAGTACAGATCCTGAAGCTGAGGCTCCAATACTTCAGCCACCTCATCAGAAGAGAAGACTCCCTGGAAAAGACCCTGATGTTGGGAAAGATGGAGGGTGCAAGGAGAAGGGGACAGAGGATGAGATGGTTGGACAGTCTTCTCGAAGCTACCAGCATGAGTTTGACCAAACTGTGGGAGGCAGTGGAAGACAGGAGTGCCTGGTGTGCCCTGGTCCAGGGGGTCATGAAGAGGTGGACACGACTAAATGACTAAACAACAACAACAAGGTGCTACTGGACAATTTTTGATTTTTTAATATATATTTTCAGTGGGTTTACTTTTAAATATAGCTGGGTTGCATACACAGCTCATTCTTAATGTTCCTATACTTTTAAATTAGAATCATGTACCGGTAACTGTTGAGTTGAATTTACCCAAGTATTATCCCGTCCAACCCCCTGCAATTGTTGTTTAATTGATAAGGATGATAATTTATATTTATAATACTGGTTAATGTTTATTTTATTAGGAATTCTAAATTAATAATACTCTAAAAGGGAGTTCTTTTTGGGGGGGGACCTTTTGAAAAACTGCACCCATTATAAATATTAATTTAAAACCGAAAGCAGAACCAAATCCCAGCCAGCATGAAAATTAATGTAGCATCCAAATGCCTCATAGCAACCTGCTCACACTCTGCACTGGAAGAACCAGGCTAATGGAAATGTGGGAATGTCTCTGCCAGGCCCTGGGATAACGTCGCAGTGAGAATCATGCAAGCCTTCCTATCTATTAGTAGAATTCATTATTTGCTTCTCACTTGTGTCTACAGATGCTTATCCTCAACGCAGCAGAGAGGAAGAACAAAATTCAGCAATAAACATTCACAAAATGATGATGATGGAGGTAAAACATTTTTTTTATTTGTTCCTGATATTATGGTCATTTGGGGATTTATGGACTGCCTTGCACTTCCAAAACAGAGGCATTTGAGGCTCTTCACAGCTAAGTGACGCTGGCGTCCTTTTCTAAAAGTCAAACTCTCCCCCCAATGCTGTAGGGGGAGAACATTCAAGCTCTGTCTGTACTACAAAAAGCAACCTGGTATTAAACCAGATTCACTGTCACAACTCTCTCCCAGTTGAGAACTGCCAGATTTGAGATGGTTACTAGTCATGACAGCAGTGTACAGCCTCTAGTTCTGTAGCCTCCAATGTGGCACCCATTAGGTACCACAGTGACCTCACATATAGCTTTTGGGGACTCACCAAAACCCTCTGCTCAACACTATTTCTGCTTAATTGAGTAGGTTGGTGTGTGATTTGGCCTGAGTCCCTCTTTTTGGGGGTGTAGGGAAAGGAAGGTGTTCTTGTTTCCCTGTGCTTGCTGCTGTCTATTTGTTTCGGGGGTGGGTTTTGCCTGCTGTAAGGGAGTTGTTCTGAGCACCATTGCATTGCATGTATATCCCACTTTCTTTTCCAACAAGCTCAAGGTGGCGCACATGGTTCTCCCCCTCCTCATTTAATTCCCATAATAACCCTGTGAAGTAGGTTAGGCTGAGAGGCAATGACTGGTCCCTCAAGGTCACCCAGTAAGCTCCATGGCTGTGGGGATTTGAACCCTGGTCTCCCAGGTCATCATCTGACACTCTAACCATTTCAGCATTCTTGGCCATCACCATTTTTCCTTCTGTGAAATGGGTATTTTGTGCTGCAGATAACAATTCCTTCAATCCCTTCCTTCAGTTCCTTCAAACAAGGACAGTTGTTTAGGTCTTCATGTCCATGATCAGAGGTACCGCAGAATGGATATTGTAGAGTTAGAAAAGGGTCAGAAATGGGTAAACAAAAATATCAAGAAGATGGAACGATACCCCTATGGACCTATGAATTTGTACCTTTTTTTAATTTAGAGAAAAGGTGAGTAAAATGTGACCTGATAGGAGTGTATATAATTAAATGTGGCATGAAGAAAGTGAACAGAAAAAAGCTCTTCTCCCTCTCAGTGCTAGAAACCATGGTCAACCAATGAAGCTGAAAAGGGGAAGTTCAGGTCAGATAGAAGTTCTTCTTCACACAGTGCATATTCCAACTACAGAACTTGCTCCCACAGGTGGCAGCAGTGGCCAGCAACTTTGGATGGCTTTAAAAGAATATTAGACAAATTCACAGAGGAGGAGGTTATCAGTGCCCACTGGCTAGCTAGTGCTATTTTTCTAGAAAAAAGAGGTGCCAGAATTCAGCATGAAGGCCTCCCTCGTTCTCTTGTAATGGCAACAGCACTCACCTGACAGGTGCCAGAACTGAGTTCCAGGTGAGTTCCAGCAAAATATAAAAATGAGAAAGCCCTGCCACTAGCCATGATGGCTCTGCTCTGTCTCCACTCTTAGAGACAGCAATGCTTCTGAATACAGTGGTACCTCGGGTTAAGTACTTAATTTGTTCCGGAGGTCCGTTCTTAACCTGAAACTGTACTTAACCTGAAGCACCACTTTAGCTAATGGGACTTCCTCCTGCTGCCGCCGTGCAATTTCTGTTCTCATCCTGAAGCAAAGTTCTTAACCCGAGGTAATATTTCTGGGTTAGCGGAGTCTGTAACCTGAAGCATCTGTAACCCGAGGTACCACTGTATCAGGTACCCACAGGAGGAGAGAGGACTCTTGTGCCCAAGTCCTGCTTGCTGGCTTGACATTGGCCACTGTGTGGACAAGATACTGGACTCAGTGGGCTTTTAGCCCGATTCAGTGGGGCTCTTCCTAGGTTTTTATACACTATACCCTAAACAGCAGGTGCTAGGAGGAAAGAGAGGGGATGGATGTCTCTGATTAATCCTTGACTAGGAACTTTCTGGACTGGAGATATCCAGCAGCAGCTGGAAACCAGGTGGATATTTGATCCAACCCAGGCACTTCTTAAAAATAATCTTCAGGTCATACACGACCTTCACGTGTTTCCTCCAGATCTTGGGCAGCCAATTTAGGGCAGTCACAAAACATGTCCTCCCAGCTGCTATTCCCTCTGGGGGCTCAGGCGCCCAGCTGAAGTGCTGGGTCAGGTGTAAAAGATCATGTGCAGAAGAGACTTGTCCTCCAGGGAACCAGAGAGTGGGCACCCTGGGGAGTGGCCCACCTGGGCAGAGAATGATGGATATGGCCGGAATGTTGCAGCAGGCAAGGCCAGCTGTGGTGGCTTTGCGGTGGCATTTTGCTTTTTGTGCTCTGGAGGGAGGGCTGCAGAAGGGTCAGCGTGAGCGCAGCATTTTTGTTCTCATTGGGGAATCTGATAAAGAAGAAATTGCATCCGGCAAAGATTCACCCTCATGAGATAAAACAATGGTACTAGAGGATAAGGAGGGGCATATCTCAGCAAGTTTTCAAGGGTTGCCATTGCAAACATGCTTTCCTCCTCCACGCACCCCCCAGAAATGTCATTTTAAAAACTGTTGCTGTAGTGCCATCAGTGCGCATGACCCTTTTAACAGAGCAAAAGGGAATAGTTCTCTGCCCCAGGAACTTACAGTTCGAAATCCGAGCGCCGAGGAAACAAGGGAAATCAGCAAACAAAGCAAACGAACAAATGCAGATCCAGTTTTTAGCACTCTTTGTGAAAAACAGGGAATTCCCCCCCCCCCTTCTTTCTCGCAGGTGGCGCTCTTGCCAATGAATTTGCCACTTTCGGCTTACTTTTGTTAGAGCTGAATGCCAAATTCAGGAACAAGAGCGCCTCCTGGGGGGAATGGTAGGAAATGCCGGTGACCGGCAAAAGAATCACGACACTCTACTAACTATTAAAAACCCGTCTGCTTCATCTGGACGATCTGACCAGGACCGTCATCAAGGGTCAACATTTTAAGGGCAGTTGCAGGGAGGAAATATTGCTCCAAAATGTGGAACCAGCGATTAATCTGAGGACAGTGATTCAAGTTCTCTCTCACGTCTGAAATTCATGAAACTTGCTTTATTCATGTCACAGTTATATCCCACCTTTCTCTCCAACAGGTGCAAGTTGGTGTACATGCCCCCCCCCAATTTAATCTCCACAGCAACCCTGTGAGGTAGGCTAGGTTGAGAGGCAGTGACTGGCCCAAGGTCATTCAGTGAGCTTTGTGGCCAGGTGGGGATTTGAGCTCTGGTAACACAGAGCCTAGGATCTAAGGTCGGCGGTTTGAATCCCCGCGATGGGGTGAGCTCCCATTGTTCAGTCCCTGCTCCTGCCAACCTAGCAGTTCGAAAGCACGTCAACATGCAAGTAGATAAATAGGTACTGCTCTGGTGGGAAGGTAAACGGCTTTTCTATGCGCTGCTCTGGTTCGCCAGAAGCGGCTTAGTCATGCTGGCTACATGACCTGGAAGCTGTCTGCTGACAAACGCCACCTCCCTTGGCCTATAGAGCGAGGTGAGCACTGCAACCCCAGAGTCGACCGTGACTGGACCTAACAGTCAGGGGTACCTTTACCTGGCTCTCTGACACCTTTTAGTGTTCCCTGACTTCTCTCTTTTTCTTTTCACAGTGGCAACTTAGAGCTGGCTGGGATACAGTGGCGTAGCGTGGGGGGTGCAGGGGGGCCCGGCCGCAACGGGCGCAACATCTGGGGGGGCACGCTAGCACTTGCAGCTCTCTGCCCCTACTAAAATCCATGGGTTAGGGGGCACAAATTACTTGCCTTGCCCCGGGTGCTGACAACCCACGCTACGCCACTGCTGGGATACAAATCTGGTGGGGAGTTTTAAGCCTCTTTTTAAAAGAAACAAAATAAAACCCGGCTTTTTAAAGCCTGCTGTCCTTTTGCATGCACCTCTTCCAAACACCCTCATCATAATACTGGCATTAGTGCAGTGGTCATGAACCTTTTGAAAAACGGGGGTGGAGCTGGAAGTCTAAAAAACTCTTGTGGACACTACAAAATACCCATTTCACAGAAGAAAGATTGGGGATGCTCAGACTCCCCTCCCAGAAGCAAGCAGAACACCTAGAACTTCAACCCTCACAAAAGCTACTCTTCCCCCACAAAAAACCCACACACAAATTCCAGGGGTATTGGGCATGGTCCATGGGGTCACGAAGAGTCGGACACAACTAAATGACTAAGCAACAACAATCACCATGAGGGTCTGTATTTTCTTTGGACAATGAGGCACAAAAGAATCTGTGCTGTCTTTATGGTATATGGTTTTATTTATGCACATATACAACCTGCATCTTGGCATTCACATCCCAAGAGGGTCCTGTTCCTCTCATTGCGGCAGCCTCAGATTTCAAGAGACCCCAAACATCATTTCTGGCCCTTTGTGCAGCAAAAAGCAGGCTGCCTTCCTCCTGTTCTGGCTTGCAAAAACGACATTTCCTCCCTAACCCTGCTCGCTTACCTCACTGCCTACTGCAGTTCTAGAAACTCCCCCTCCCTCCTCCCCAACTCAGGGATTCCCTATTGCTAATTACCCAGAGCTCAGGGTGGGGTCTCCCTGCTCTGTGTCTGCCTTGTTGATGGCTTTCTTGACTGGTTAATGACTCTGCCTGTGCCAAGGTGATTCCCTGGTCAGGAAAACAAGTCCAGTCTTTATTTTTACATTGCTAAATCCATTGATTAAAACCCCAACATTTACTATAGCCAGGAATTATGGAGTTTTAATGAATCCAAAGATTTTAGGGGAGTCTTGTCCCCACCCCCCAAACTTTTAACAATGGGGTGGCTAGCGTGCCTTAACAGGCCCCACAATGTGTGTGTCTGAGTGCATTCTGCAGACACTATTGTAATAAAAAATTAAAGGTCTTATATATATAATAAATGTTCATAAATGTACCAACCAAGCACGTGCATAGATGTGTGGACCATATGTCTGGAGCAGCACAGGAAGACCGTCCTGAAACCATTTTGACTTCCAAACTGACCAAATGTTTTCTCTGCAAGGAGGGAGGGGGTGAAGGAACCGTCCCATTGTCTCAGGAATTGGGAAATCACCATCTCAAGGAATGGGCAGACTACCAGGAAAGGCAATCAGATAAGGCATTATCAGATAACCTGGCAGACAGGAAAAACAACAACATTCAAATTTCTGTTGTAGACCGCCTTTTCTTTGATGTAGGTATGATGTTTGTGGGGGGTAGTCTTGGGTTGCACCCTTCTGTGATGTATGTATGATGTATGGAGGGGTGGTCTTGAGCTCCAGGGAAGGCAATTTAAAATGTAAATATAAGGGCAGGCACACCTTAGTTCGGGGTCCTCCTCCTTTCCTGCGGGTGAGGGGAGCACCCTGTTGCAACAGCTTTAATAAAGATCAGGCTTACTAGCTGCTTTGCTTCTCAATCTTCTCTGGTTGGCCTCTGTTATTTTCTCCTACCAATAGGGAACCCACTTAAGGACTCTATATGGGCTCTTGGATACCCCATAAAGGAAGAAGGGCGGATTTTGTTTACAACACTATGTTGGGGGCCCCAGTTCACATGTGTTCGACAAATGGGATACTTCTATAGAATGCATAGAATCATAGAGCTGGGAGGGACCCAGTGTGTCATGTAACCCATGGGTAGGCAAACTAAGGCCTGGGGGCCGGATCCGGCCCAATCGCCTTCTCAATCCGGCCCGCAGACGGTCCGCGAATCAGCATGTTTTTACATGAGTAGAATGTGTGTTTTTATTTAAAATGCACCTCTGGGTTATTTGTGGGGCATAGAAATTCGTTCATTATTTTTTTCAAAATACAGTGGCACCTTGGGTTAAGAACTTAATTCGTTCTGGAGGTCTGTTCTTAACCTGAAACTGTTCTTAATCTGAAGCACCACTTTAGCTAATGGGGCCTCCTGCTGCCGCCACCACGTGATTTCTGTTCTCATCCTGAGGTAAAGTTCTTAACCTGAGGTACTACTTCTGGGTTAGCGGAGTTTGTAACCTGAAGCGTCTGTAACCCGAGGTACCACTGTATAGTCCGGCCCCCCACAAGGTCTCAAGGTCTGAGGGACAGTGGACCGGCCCCCTTCTGAAAAAGTTTGCTGACCCCTGTTCTAGTCCAACCCCCTGCAGCACAGGAATCTCAGCTAGCTCATCCATGACAGGTGGCCATCTAATCTCTGCTTGAAAACCTTCAAAGAAGGAGAGCCCACCACCTTCCAAGGCAGCCTGTTCCATTGCAGGGGGTTGGGCCAGATGACCTTTGGGACCCCTTTGAACGCTACAATTCTGCGAATCCATGAAGTTCCTCATCTCAGCAACCTCTACATCTGGGGTAACTGATCTGGGTTCCTGGGTTCCCTTCAGAGCTTCTCTGAACGGCCCCATCCAGTTTTAAAACCCAGAGAGATGCTGTCAGTCAGAATAGACCAGGAACAGGGCACTACAGCTTCCCATATGTTTTGGGTCTGCCAACACCTGCCCCCCCAGCCAGCCTAACCAACAGGGATGGTGGGAGTCTCCTTTCATAGACTAATCTTTTGAAGAAGTTTGGGTTGAATCTGTTCTGTTGTATGTCACAGAACTCTGGCATTATGAGAGAGTGGGTGGGTGGTTGAAGGGAAAATACACTAGGCGTTCTCTCACTCCACAAAATCTTGTGGTTTGATCTAGCACTGCTGCCCTCACCCTAAGTTTTCTTAATCAGACCCACTCCATCTTTGAGTGTTGCCTAAGTTCTCTCCCCCCCCACCGCCATGTGCTGCCATGCAAGACCAGGCACTGGTTTGGGAGGGTGTCCAACCACATGAAAACGCAACGTGAAGTTTCAGGAAACCGCTGTAGAAGCAGGGTGTGAAAGACGCCGGTGATGAAATCTTACCAAGAAAAAAAGAAGAAGGAAAGGAAAGAGATTGCGATCCCCTACTCAGCTGCTGCTTCCCTCTGGTGCTGCTTCCGAAGAAAAAAGGCTTCTTTAAAAAGAAAGGATCCATGAGGTTTCGAGCATCTTATGACAAGGAGGGCAACATGGTAATTAAGCTGTTGGGGGGTGAGTTATGTTGTTTGATGGGAATGCTTCTCCTGATATTTTTGTTTAGGTGCCTTAAACCCCAACTAGACAGATTGATTGATTTATTTTAAAAATCAAATCAAATCAAAATGAATTGCAATTACTTTTTTAAAAAAAGAATAACACAGTTCTAAGAGACCCCCGGGGTTGTTTGGGGTTTTTGCATTTGGTTAACCAAGGGCTAGCAGTTGTGTGCTACTTTAATATAAATTTAAAGTAGGATTTTACGTGGCACTTGATTCACTGCTTTCTGCTGCTTTACTGTCTCTGACATTTTTCATTTTATGTTGCTATGGCGGGGAGCTCCCTGGGAGAGGGGTAAGAATTTTATCAAGCTGCCTGTTTGCTTTTTTCTTAGGACAGTGTTGTTTTTAAATGATAAGCTGAAAAGCTGAAGGAAGGAGAAAATAAATATCTCCATCTAACTTCAGCTAATCTTGACTCATGAGCTTGACATTCTCAGCCATTCACTGCTTCCTGAATGCCACATATACAAGCTCCCCTCCCCTCCATGTCCTCATTAGTCTACCTCTAGAATGGGCACATTTTGCACACTTTTGAAAACCAGCATCCTTTGCCAATATTGCAGCTAAGGCTTCAGATGGAGAAACTTTCATTTTCACATCCAATTTTGGAGAGTAATTTTTTTTTAAGGTAAGGATTAAAACATTGCCAAATCTTACACATATGGGTTATTTCCGCATTGTTGCTATTTGTGAATGAGATTCATTCACATACCAGCAAATTCAGGTTGTGCTATTATAGTTGATTTGGGGTTCTTGTGCAAAAAAACCCTATTCCCCTACCCAAAAACAGCACACACCCAAACTTTCATGATAAGGAAAATGATGATGGCAAAATTGACTGGGAAAATCAGAAAACAGGAAGAGAAGAACTTTAAGAAGGAATGGGAATCATTTACCATGTATTTAAGTGAACACCGTAAATAACTAAAAAGCATTTGAGTAATGCTTATAATGTACTAAAAATTATGGTAAAAATTGACTATTTAAGAAAAATAGAGAAAATAAGAGAAGCAGGTGAAAAACGGCTGATAGTGGTCACCATGGAAGGGTGGAGGGGAGTCGAAGGATTTAAGGAATCCTAAATGATGATGTTGATGTTTAAAGTTTGAATGTAGATGTTGATGTTTAAAGTTTGAATGTAAAGTGGCAATGTAAAACTTACTAAAAAGGATTTGACAAAAAAAAGATAAGGAAAGTGATGGGAAAATAAACTGGAAAATGTGGGATAACAGTTGCTTTGTTGCAAAATCATTTTACCTCTGCATTTAAAAAAATCAGAACGGATGCTCAATAAATAGCTAAATTCATCTGATCACTCTCTGAAAAAGAATCAGGATGAATGCTCAGTTCAGTGGTACCTCAGGTTACAGACGCTTCAGGTTACAGATGCTTCAGGTTACAGACTCTGCTAACCCAGAAATAGTACCTCGGGTTAAGAACTTTGCTTCAGGATGAGAACAGAAATTGTGCGGCGGCAGCGGGAGGCCCCATTAGCTAAAGTGGTGCTTCAGGTTAAGAACAGTTTCAGGTTAAGAACAGATCTCCAGAACGAATTAAGTTCTGAACCCGAGGTACCACTGTATACAGATCATCTGGAGATGCCCTTTAAAAAGACATTGATAATTGCATTTTTGAAAATTGTGTTAATATCCCCCCTCCCTGTGAGCCTCATGGCTGAGTGGGGATTTGAACCCTTGTCTCCCAGGTTCAGCACTCTTAAGCACAACACCATTCTATTATCATATCTACAAGACACCTCCTACGCCAAATTCTCTAGGTGTCATACAAACAAAAAGAGAGTGGAAACCTAACAATAAAAACCACAATCAGCTTGAGAGGCAACTGTCAGAAGAAACCCCAGTGCAGGACCTCAGGTGTAAAACTTCTGAATGTGAAAACTGATTCTTGTCCACTGAGAAATAGGTCCAACTGAGCTTAGAGGGGCTTACTCCAGGGGAAATTGCAGTCAAAACCAGAAACGTCGACAGCTGGGAATGTTATTAACAGTACAAAGGAGGGTTAGAATAACTTTTGCTGTAAGGGTGTGGTTCCTTCTACTGTATATAGATTATAGCAGGTGACGGTATATTTTTGGCTGCCGCCGGTATGTTCTCATTGAGCTGTGTCAGTGTGCAATGCTCAGATTGTGCAAGCTCTGCTTTCCTCTTTAGATCTCATGCATTAAAGTGTTTTTCCGTACGATTAAGATTTTGGGTTTGTTTTTTAAAAGAGTGCCCATTAGGCAGGACACAATTATTATTATTATTTGCCAGGAAGTAGGAACTAAGTAGGACCATGGCTTGATTCCCATTCTACACAAAGCCTTCTGCTTGTTTTATGCCAGAATCAGCCTTCACCAAACTGGTGCCCTCCAGCTGTTTTGGGGCCTCGGCACTTAATATAGCCAACGTATTTCATTAGAACCACCACTTCCTTCCCGCCTGGCCTTCAGAAAGGCTGCCTTCACTTGAAATGTGTTAGCAGGCTTCTGTTTAAAATCTCTGATCCTCAGAGTCTTGGTTTGCAATGGTGCTGATTGCTTGTTGCTCTTCCTTATTGGTTTTTAACCAAATCCTATTGTTTTATCTCATTTTATTGCGCTTGTGAGCTACTTTGGGGACTTGTATGGGCGGGAAGGGCTGTAGATCAGGGAAGGTTGCCAGTTTGAGCCCCGCTAGCCTCTCCAGGTGGGGCTGATACAGACCCCCTGCCGGAAATCCAGGAGAACCTGGTGGACAATATTGAGCTACTGCCCATCAGGGTAAACAGTACTGAGAAGGATGAGGCCAATGGCCTGACTTGGTATAAGGCAGCTCTCTATAGTCCTAACTGGAAAGCAAATAGCTCAGTGGTAGCACACTTTGCATGCAGAAGGTCCCATTTTCAATCCTCAGCATCCCAGCATCTCTAGGTTGGGTTGGCGATGCCCCCTACCTGAAATCCCAGAGAGCAGCTGCCAGTCAGTGTAGTCAATACTGAGCTCAGGTGATCAATGGTCTGATGGTATAAGGTGGCTTCTGACATTCCTATGATGCCAATAGTTTTACAGTTGTCTTTGGAGGACACCATTTAGAAGTCAATTAAAATGGAATTCAGTAGAGATGGAGCCTTTTCTGCAGTGGCTCCCATCTTCTGGAACTCACTTCCAAACACTCTTCTAGCTTTGTATCACATTTTTATGTACTGATACCTCTTGGGTGATACCACTACAGTCTATATACCACTTTTCAGTCCAACGAGTCCCTAAATCAGGGAGGAGCAAATAATCAAGCCAAACAACCAAATGCACAAGTTTTTAAAGAATATATACTTTGCATTGTTGATTGGGCCCCTGTTATCTTGCATAGTCAGCAAACACAGCAGGCATGTCCAAAGTCTCTTTTGGGGGGCCCCCGTCTGGTTTTATCCAGCCTCTGTGGCAGTTTATTTATTGGGGTCAAATCATAAAAAAACTTAAATCCTAGAAAAAACTCAAAAACCTGTGTCGGCCTTTGTTCACTACATCAAATCTGGCCCTCTTTGAAAAAAGTTTGGGCACCCCTGAATTATAGTACAGTGGACACTTGGGTTGCAAATGTGATCCATGCGGGATGCATGTTCAAAAGCTGCAGCGTTTGCAACCCGCATCTGCGCATGCGCGGATGTGATTTGGCACTTCTGCACATGCGCAAAGCGTGATTTAGCTCTTCTGCGCATGTATAACCACCGAAACCCGGAAGTAACCCATTCTGGTACCTCTGAGTTTTGACGTGTCCGTAACCCGAAAAAACGCAACCTGAAGTGGCTGTAACCCAAGCTATGACTGTAATCTTAATGCACATGGTGGGAGGAGTAAGAAGGAGGGAAACACTGTCATGTTTCTGTGCTAGCAGTTACTTTCTGAGACCCAGGCATCGTGGTAGAGAGTTGCAGCAAACAGGTCATGAGGCCCAAAGGAAAAGTGAAAGTGTCATGTGTTCTGGTGAGCCCCCACCTGAGTGTAGCAAAGTGCTGAAACAGCAGCCACTGTTCGAAATTGCTGAGACCAGTTGCTTTGCTCCACTTCCCAGTTGGAGTAGAGCCTGTGTACGATGCTCACATGGACAAGTCCAGCTCCCTGGACAGTTCCTGATCCTTATGAAAGGTGTATCCAGGAATGATGTTTTCTTAGTTCTTTTTGCGTGGGTGGAACATGTTCCTTTCTTCTTTCTGGCTTCCTGCTTGCCTCCCAATGCTTTGCTGTTGTTGTTTAGTCGTTTAGTCATGTCCGCCTCTTCGTGACCCCCTGGACCAGAGCACGCCAGGCCCTCCGGTCTTCCACTGCCTCCCGCAGATTGGTCAAACTCATGTTGGTAGCTTCGAGAACACTATCCCACCATCTCGTCCTCTGTCGTCCCCTTCTCCTAGTGCCCTCCATCGGCGTTCAGCCTTCTTTATGGTCCAGCTCTTACTTCCATACATCACTACTGGGAAAACCATAGCTTTAGCTATATGGACTTGGACTGCTAGGTCCGCGACTCTTTCTTTGATCTAATATGTCAGAGCAAGATGGGCTGAACGCAGTCAGGAGAAGATATGTCATTTACTCAGACTGATTGTCTCATCAATGCTATTAAGTAGTTCACACCACTTTCACACCAAAGCCTTTCTCACAAACAGATGCCAACAACAACAACCATTACTAAAACTTGAATTAATTTACGCTGATTAAATCAATTTATTTGCAAGTTGCTTTATTTTCAAGTATTTCATCCCATGGAGCCTGTTTTATTTCCTATCAATTCATAGAATCATAGAACTGTATAGTTAGAAGGGTCCCCAGGGTCATCTAGCCCAACCCCCTGCAATGCAGGAATCTCAACTAAAGAATCCCTGATAGAGGACCATCCAACCTCTGCTTAAGAACATCCAATGAAACAGACCCCACCACCTTTGAAAGGAGTTCATTCCTCTGTTGGGCAGCAAATGTTGTCTAAAAGATCTTCCTAGTTGGAATCTCCTAGTTCTTCCTAGTCATAATCTCCTTTCTTGCAATTTGAACCCACTGGTTCATGCCCTCCCCTCTGGAGCAGCAGAAAACAACCTTGGTCCATCTTCCATGTGATGTCCCTTCAGATATTAGATATTCTAAACACTTCTGTGAGAACTACTGCACTTTCTACACTAATAAACTGGGTGGTTTGTCCCAGTTAGTCTCGAGCCTATGGTTTTCACTGCTTCAGATCTACTCCTTCTTCCACTGAGTTGCTTCTAAACAAATTAAAACCTTGATCAGGAGATCCAGTGATTGCTAATGCATTGGTTAATCCATGGTATGGACTGGCTTTGATTGGATCTCCATATATGTATAGCATACTTGTAAAGCAAAACACTTTGCTATAATCCTTACAAAAATCTTACAGGGTAAATGAGTGCTATATTGCCACTAGGGAAACTGAGTCCAAGAGTCCATCTCTATGTCCCCTCTGGCCACCACAGGAGTGAGTTCACAGTGAGTGCAAAACCTCTGAAGACTTCTTCATTAGTCACTCAGCAAGCATGAGGGATGCACAGGACCCTATTTTTCATTGTAACAAACAAAGAATTTCAACAGTTCATTGCCCTTTCACAAGGGAAGCTGGAAAGAAGAACCAAAAACTTGTTTCTGCATGATTTGGGGGATTCTTCCATCTCCACCATCTTCATTTCCAAAACTTAAACCAGATACCAGACGTTAGGAAAGACCCTCCCCTGCGAAGCTTGCAGAGGTTTTGCCAGCCAGTGTGCGAACAATACTGGACTAGATGGGCAACTAGAGACTGCTGTGGTCTAAGGCAGCTTCTCATAACTTTCTACACAGAACTTTACAAAAACGGAAGCTTCTTTCTTGGACTTGTTTCCCTGGAGTTGACTCTCCTCTTCTCTTCTCTGTTGCAGCATTCTAACGCCCACCCTGACTGAAGGACAAGAAATGCTGACTTTTGAATTCAGGAGAATTAAGCACCTGCTTAATGAGCGAGAGGATGGTGTCCCCTGCCTGTACAATGGCCTCCTACTCCATGATCACCATGAAGAGATTTGCTGGTGCAATGTTCCTGCTTGGCGCTGTGTTCTTGAACTTGACGTTCCTTGCCCAGCCATTCCATAACCCCAGCAGAACTCAAGCACAGAACCATTCCCTGATGGTCCTGATCTGGGACTGGCCTTATGGCCATGCCTTAAACCTCACTGGCGATCCCTGTGCCACGCTTTGCTCCATCAAGGGCTGCCAGCTGACCTGGAACCGCAACCTATACAACCAAGCAGATGTGGTAGTTTTCCACCACTGGGCACTCCAGCACCGCAGATCGCGCCCCCCTGCATCTAAGCCCCACCCAGGGCAAAAGTGGGTGTGGCTCTCCCTGGAGTCCCCCTCACACAGCAAAGACCTAGCCAGGTGGGATGGAGTCTTCAACTGGACCATGACGTTCAGGCGGGACTCTGACATCTTCATCCCTTATGGGGAGCTCGTCGCCCAACCATCAGATGAGGTGGACATCCCAGAGAAATCTGGCCTTGTGTCATGGGTCATCAGCCACCACCACCATACCCAACAGAGAGCGCAACTGTTTAGGAACCTGTCCAAGTACATCAAGGTTGATGTGTATGGGAGGGCAAACAAGAAGCCTCTCTGCCCAGCCTGCCTACTGCCCACCATCTCCAAATACAAGTTCTATCTGGCCTTTGAGAACTCCGTCCACCGGGACTACATCACTGAGAAGCTCTGGAGGAACTCCCTCCTGGCTGGAGCCGTGCCTGTGGTCATGGGGCCTCCACGAGCCAATTACCAGCAGTTCATTCCTGGTGATGCTTTCATCCACGTAGATGACTTTGGCTCTGTGAAGGAACTTGCAGACTTCCTGCTCACCATGAATGAGAGCCGCTACCAGAGGTTCTTTGAGTGGAAGAGGAGTTTTGCCGTGAAGCTGTATGATAGCTGGCCAGAGAGGTTCTGCACCATCTGCCAGTGTTTTCCCAGCCTGCCCCAAGGGAAGGTCTACCACAGTCTGGAGAAGTGGTTCTGGAGTTAGCAATCAGGGTGGGCTGAAGTCAGGGGCCTCGCTAGGTGCTTAAGAACCTAAGGACCTAAGAAGAGCCTTCTGGATTAGGCCACTGGCCTATCTAGTCCAGCAATTGACTAGCAAACTCAGAGGTAACTCAAAGCAAAAGTTTGCAGGAAAATGGGATGGTTATAGAAGATACATTCAAAAATACAATAATAGTTTTGACTCCGTGCTAGCGTTCAAGTGACAAAGGAAGTAAAAGGAGGTGGACAACAATTAAGGATTTATTATGTTTTCTGAATGTATTGGAAAATCTATACAGAAAGGCTTATTGTTTTGTGTACATTCAATTGTAAGATAAAATATATGCGTGGGGACTCGACAGGAAGTCAAAAATGAAGAAAAGATTTTGTAAGATAAAAGGGGGAGAAATATTTATTTTCATTATTACCACTATTTTGTGTGTGTGTTTGTGTGGGTGTATGTTTTGTATGGAATGTTTGGGAGGAAATAAGACGGTAGATAACAAATAACAAACAAAACATTGATGTATGTAATTTTTATTTCTCAATTCTGTTTTGTGGTAGTATAGTCGTAATGTTTTTTGTAACATAAAATCATTCAATAAAAAATATTATTTTTTAACAAAGAGAATCATTGCTGCCTCTGACTGTGGAGGCAGAGCTGAACCTGCATTGCTGGTAGTAGTCATTGCAGGACTTGGGGCACATGGGCCAAATTTGCATTTGCTGATCTGTTGGTGTGCATGGAAATTTAGGCTAATTGTCAGAGGGAAAGATCCCCTGTCAGCATTAAGAAAGAAAGAAAAGTTGAATGGGAGACAGCAAGGCAGCAGATCTGGAGCCCAGTGCAAAGGACCTAGGGGCCACCCACACATATCAACAAGGCCAGCTGCTGAATTCACTCAAGGAGCACCCTGGGCTTGGTCCTCCTTGTGACGAGTCAGGATGAGCCTGCAAGAAGAGGGACTCAGGGCCCCATTATTGCTCCACTGTTCTTTTGCACAAGCTTCTTCTGACGTGGCCTGTTTCCAAATCGTTCTTCGTAGCAGCAGCAGTGAGGTCATGCCAGGCTCCTTCTTGGGCAAACCATCAGATTGCTCCACAACTTCCCTGTGCCTTTGTTCTTGCACTCCAAACCCTGCCCGAGACAGATTTCTTGACTCAGCCCTCTCTTCCCAGTGCCTGCAAATTGCCTCTGCTTCTTTATTGGACCTGCATCTGGATGAACATCAGAATTCGGCTCCTGACCCAATCCTATCAGGATCCACACCTGTGTGCTTGGCTGCCTACGGCCCAGCAGGCACAAGCAGGCAGGGGTGTTCCACAGGGTACATAACTGGTACATGCTTTCTCCCTGTAGGTGGGCAGAATTTTGTTTGCTTCACACCAGGTGGTGGTTGTATGTCTGGCTGGGCACCGTTTTATGTCTTTGCTGCCTAGGTGGCTGGGAGAAAGTTTAGCATTTTGACATCTGGACCATCCTATTCTTAGGGAGCGAAACAAACTCATTGAGAAGTTATTCTGCACACACAGAGGTTAGGTGGCCACCTGAGCTGTGATGGCCTTGCAAGGACTGGAGTAGATAACAAATTAGGTCCCTTCCAGCTCCACAAATCTAGGACTTGTATACCAAGGTTCAGGTCTTGTACCACCTTTTCAACAGTCACTCTGCGGCTGGCTGAGCCTCCAATGTATTAGAGTAGCCAGGATAGAAGATGAAAAAGGCTCCCTTGAAGAAGCCTCAGGCTGGCAGAGTTGAATCACAAAGTTCATAAGGGTTCAAAGATCTGATACTGAGAACTAATAATATATATATTTCCAGAAGATGACTGAGAACACAGATGGGGGTGGGGTGGGGGAGAGTGCTGATTAAGCGCTTTATCTCTTCTTTATCTCTGCCATCCTTGTTTAATCTGAAATCACAGAGAGGATTGATCCCACACAGACACAAACTGACCATCTGACATAAATCGCCATCTGACCTAGGTCACAACATCATGATGGAAGATTGGGAAAAATTATGGAAAACTGATTTAAAATTTGCAAATTGTTCCCTATTGAAGGAGAATTAGATGAAGATGATGTACAGATGGTACACGACACCAGTGCAGTTAGGGAAAATGTACAAAACTAGTTCAAATATATGTTGGAAGGAAAAGGAAGGGACATTTTATCATATGTGGTGGGATTGTAATGTAATTAAAAAAATTTGGGAAACGATATACAACGAATTGAAGAAAATGTTCCATTTAACATTTGTTTAAAAACCTGAAGCATTTTTGTTAGGGATTGTAGGGAAAGATCTGCCAAAAAAGCTGAAAAACATCTTCATGTATGCGACAACAGCCGCGAGAGTCCTAATAGCACAAGGATGGAAGACTGAAGAAACCCCAACTAAAGAATCATGGCAAGAAAAATTGACGGACTATGCCAAACTGGCAAAACTGACATATAAGCTACGGGACAAGGATAACTGTGACTTTAAAGATGAATGGGAACCCTTTACAAAGTATTTGAAGATGCAACAAAGCGAACTGGACTCCTTGGCTGGCTTTGAATAAACATTCACAAACTTTTTATTGATAATAATCAGCTAAATAGTTTGAGGATCTACACAACTTTGTAACATGCAGAAAACAGCATTCTCAGAGAAACCAAAGACTGGAACTGAGGGAAGCCAGGGGGTGGGGGGTGGATGGGTTTTGTGTGGGAGGGTGGGGGGAGGGAGGAAAAATGGGAAAAAAATAAGGATGATAATATGTTTGGATAATATTTGGATAATACGTTTTGTTTTAATTTTGAATAATTTTTTAAAAAACAGCAAAGCAAATCGCCATCTGAACCTTTTAGTTAGCTGACAATGAATTTAACAGCTCATGTCATGCAAGCAGACCCTCCAAGTGTCTCTATTTTCCAAGGAGAGTCCCAGATTTACAGAAGCTGTCCCGGTTTCTGATTTGATCCCGGAATGTCCCACTTTTCCTTAGGACGTCCCTATTTTCATCGGAGATATGTTGGAGGGTATGGAGTTATCTGACTCCCCAAGCCATCTGAAGGAAGCCCTGTACAGTGTGCCTCGCAAGACGAAATTAATTCGTTCCACGAGTTGCTTCGTCTTGCGATTTTTTCGTTTTGCAGAGCGCGGATTCCCTGGATATTAACAGCTTTAAGAAAAAGGAAGCAAACCCGCAAGACCTTTTCGTCTTGCGAAGCAAGCCCATAGGGAAAATCGTCTTGCGAAGCAACTCAAGAAACGAAAAACCCTTTCGTCTTGCGCGTTTTTCGTCTAGCGAGGCATTCGTCTTGCGAGGTACCACTGTATAGGGAAGTTTCAAAATGTTTAATTTTTTTAAAAAGTTTTTATGTATGTTGGAAGCCGTCCAGAGTAGCTGGGACAACCTAGTCAGATGGGTGGGGTATAAATTGTAAAATTTTTTATTATGGAATGAGACACCCCTATTTTCATTGGAGGGTATGTGCAAACAGCTGATGGGGCAGCAGCTCTATACCTGTTGCACCTGTAAATCTAGTTCTCTGCCACACCTCAAACCTCAGCCACCTCATTAATAGAATAAATGATAGGTAAGGCAATGATACGTACAATTTTTAATATGCAGAGAATAATATGTGCAAATAAATCAGAGAGGGGAGCTGAAGGAAATCCCAGGTTGGAGGAGGGGGGAGAGGGAGAGGGAGAGATGGGGAGGAATAAAAGGGGGGGGAAATAATGTAATTGACTACTTGGATTGATAATTTGTTCTGTTGAAATTGCTTAATAAAAATATTTTTTTAAAAAACAAAAAACCTCAGCCACCTCATTGTGGCATAGTGTTGTGACTAGGCCCCACGAGCCCAGGGTTCAAATCCCTTGGGAGCCAGTTACTGCCTCTCAGCCTAATCTACCTCAAAGGGTTGTTGTTGGGATTAAATGAGGAGGCGAGAGACCCATGGGTGCCACCTTCAGGTCCTTGGAGAGAAAGGCGAGTTAGAAATGCAAAATGCCAGTGGGTGGCATGCATATTTGTGGTACGACAAGGTTAAAGTTCATAAATCGTTCAAAAACCATATTGTCAGAAGGGCAATTTTTATGGTCTGGTCAAAATATAAAGACTTATTGGAGAGTAAAACTCCGAGGTGGCTCTCACCGATGGAGGCCAAAGCACGTAAAAGACTCAATATGGAGGCCCATTGGCCTAAATATTGGGAAATAATTGAAAAAATTGGAGATAAATGGAGGTTGCAGAGTATGGAAAAGTTAAAAAACAAGGTGCGAGATTGGTTGCATTATGCTCAAATCCAGGAAGTTTTTAAAGCGGACAAAAAAGTGGGTTTCCAGGAGGAAAAATCGAAATTAGAGACAGAGTTGCTTGAGCCAAAATCTAAGTTAATTTCGAGAATGTACAACTTGCTGCTTAAATGGAATACACAGGATGAGATTGTTAAATCCTCCATGATAAAGTGGGCGCAGGACTTGGGGCACAACATTATGTTTGAAGACTGGGAAAGGTTATGGAACACCGGAATGAAATTCACGCCATGTAGTGCCTTGAAGGAAAATATTATGAAAATGACATACCGGTGGTACATGACCCCAGTAAAGCTTGCAAAGATATATCACCTGTCTGATAATAAATGTTGGAAATGTAAAGAGGAGGAAGGGACATTTCTACACCTCTGGTGGACCTGCCCGAAGGTGAAGGCCTTCTGGGAGATGATACATAATGAACTAAAAAAGGTGCTTAGACTCACCTTACCCAAGAAACCGGAGGCCTTCCTCCTGGGCATGGTAGACCAGAGGGTGGCTAAGAAAGATAGAACTTTCTTTATGTACGCTACTACAGCAGCAAGGATCTTGATGGCAAAGCACTGGAAGACACAAAATCTACCCACACTGGAAGAATGGCAGACGCAGCTGATGGATTATATGGAACTGGCTGAAATGACTGGCAGAATTCGAGACTCTGGAGAAGAAGAAACGGAGGAAGTTTGGGAAAAATTTAAGGACTATTTGAAAAAGCATTATAAATTGTATGAATGTTAAAAAATGCTTCTCTCTAGGAAATTATAGCTTCAGTATCGGTAAATCTTTGAATTGGTAAATAAGGCACAACAAGACAGAAGTGGTGTAATGAAATAATTTTATTGTGTTGAAACTAAAAATTAATGGATTCGGATTGAAATGTTTAGAGACCAGATATCACGATAAAATGGAAGATATATTATTATGTTTAAAATAAGTCAACAAATTGCTGAGGTTTTGGTTTTACAGAGAATGCAGTGCCCGGAAGATGGGGGGAGTCCATTAGATTTATGGAAACATGTATTTGGAATTTGAATTTTGTATATTATAAACCTAATAAAAATTATATAAAAAAAAAAAGAAATGCAAAATGCCAGAAATAATAATTTGGGACCTCTCCCCTCCCCCACCCTTTCACACACTTCCTCCTCTGCCAGCAAACCTCTCTTAAACCCAAATCTCCCAGCTCATTCCCTCTATCCCTCCCTGAGATGTCCCATAGCTTTGGGATGGGAATACCCTCACAGCCTCCTTCGCCACTTCCTCTACACAGCTTCCTGCTGGTCTCAACTGTGCAGGTGGTATCTACACACACACCACACACACACACACACACACACACACACGGACCCCAAAGCAATACTCCACGCTAATACAAATGCAAAGGGACGCGGGTGGTGCTGTGGGTTAAACCACAGAGCCTAGGACTTGCTGATCAGAAGGTTGGCGGTTCGAATCCCCGCCACGGGGTGAGCTCCCGTTGCTCTGTCCCTGCTCCTGCCAACCTAGCAGCTCGAAAGCACGTCAAAGTGAAAGTAGATAAATAGGTACCGCTCCGGCGGGAAGGTAAACGGTGTTTCCGTGCGCTGCTCTGGTTCACCAGAAGCGGCTTAGTCATGCTGGCCACATGACCTGGAAGCTGTACGCCGGCTCCCTCAGCCAGTAAAGCGAGATGAGCGCCGCAACCCCAGAGTTGTCCGCGACCGGACCTAATGGTCAGGGGTCCCTTTACCTTTAAAAATAAAAAATAAATAAAAAATAACATAGCTACTTATTTCCTTGGCGTCTGATGAGAAGGCGTTCCACAGGGCGGGACCTGCACCTTCACACCTGTCTCTCTCTTCCTCCTACCCCTTGCATTTTGGCTGAGCTGCTTCACCTTGCATCATGGTTTCCATGTTAGCTGAGCCCTTCTGTCACCTGGGAAGGCCAAACAGATTAAGCCCCAATCCCTCCAGCCGGTGTTTAGAGAGGAACACAACAGAGCGGCTTTGAAGTGAAGGTTTGTTTAGGGAACATCATAATCTAAGAAGAACTGATTGTCCGATAAAGTTTGTTTGTCTCGCATAGCCTTTACCCGCGTGATGCTCATCCGCAAAGCATAAGGCTGGCAAGGTCAGTCCTTGTTCATTCAGGCAGATGAAGCTTATGAAGGTAGGAAGAGCCATTAGCTGGATCAGGCCAATGAGCTATCTAGTCCTGTTCTCACAGTGGCTGACTAGATGCTTGTGGGAAACCAGCAAGCAGGATTCTTGCACAAGAGCAGGTCTCCTCTCCTGTGTTTTCCTGCATCTGGTTTTCAGAAGCCTCGCTGCCTCTTGACCATGGAGGCACAGCCCAGTAACTGTGGCTCCTCTCCTCCTCCTCCATGGATTTGTCCAAACCTCCATCAAGGCTCTCCAAATTGGTGGCCATCATTGCCTCCTGTTGGGACGCGGGTGGCACTGTGGGTTAAACCACAGAGCCTAGGACTTGCCGATCAGAAGGTCGGCAGTTCGAATCCCCGCAATGGGGTGAGCTCCCGTTGCTCAGTCCCTGCTTCTGCCAACCTAGCAGTTTGAAAGCACGTCAAAGTGCAAGTAGATAAATAGGTACCGCTCTGGCAGGAAGGTAAACGGTGTTTCTGTGCACTGCTCTGGTTCGCCAGAAGCGGCTTAGTCATGCTGGCCACATGACCCAGAAAGCTGTCTGTGGACAAATGCCGGCTCCCTTGGCCAGTAAAGTGAGATGAGAGCCGCAACCCCAGAGTTGGACCTAATGGTCAGGGGTCCCTTTACCTTTAAAAATAAATAAATAAATAAATAAATAAATAAATAAATAAATAAATAAATAAGATAGCTGCTTATTTCCTTGATGTCTGATGAGAAGGCGTCCACAGGGCGGGACCTACACCTTCACACCTGTCTCTCTCTTCCTCCTACCCCTTGCATTTTGGCTGAGCTGCTTCACCTTGGATCACGGTTTCCATGTTAGCTGAGCCCTGCTGTCTCCTGGGAAGGCCAAACAGATTAAGCCCCAATCCCTCCAGCCGGTGTTTAGAGAGGAACACAACAGAGTGGCTTTGAAGTGAAGGTTTGTTTAGGGAACATCATAATCTAAGAAGAAGAACTGATTGTCCGATACAGTTTGTTTGTCTCGCATAGCCTTTACCAGCCTGATGCTCATCCGCAAAGCATAAGGCTGGCAAGGTCAGTCCTTGTTTATCCAGGCAGATGAAGCTTATGAAGGTAGGAAGAGCCATTAGCTGGATCAGGCCAATGAGCTATCTAGTCCTTAGTCATGCTGGCTTAGTCATGCTGGCCACATGACCCGGAAGCTGTATGCCAGCTCCCTTGGCCAATAAAGCGAGATGAGCGCCGCAACCCCAGAGTCAGCCACGACTGGACCAAATGGGCAGGGTTCTCTTTACCTTTACCTAATACAAATGCAGCTCTTTCTTCTTCATTTGCACTGGAGGCTGTGAGCAAGGCATGGTTGGGGGTGAAGGATGGTACATAGAAGATGCTTCACAAAGTAATATAAGCAGCGCTGGCAGGTCTCTGCCCCGAGGTGCTTACAGCTTCTCAAGCTGTGCAAGTAATGCCAGATGAAGAGCAGCGAGATCCAGGGGTGTGGCCAGAAATGACTGTGAAGACGTTTCTTGGTTTCATCACTTGGACTTCGCTTAGAGGTGAGAACCGTTGAAATAAAACCAATCAAGGAAATAAATCTGATCCTCTCATTACCACAAAGCTGTGGGGGGGGCAGGGGGGAGAGGAAGGAAGCAACCCTCCTACACCATGCTCGAAATGAGAGAGCACCTTGCTCAGCAGTGAGACCTGTTTCCTTTCCTGTTTACCCAACATAAACTGACAGGAGCTGGGCAGGAAAAGGAGGGCAGCTGTGCCTGCCCCACTTTGAACAAAAACCCCACAACTCTTCTCCGGGGCAGGAGAACACAAGGGCATAAGAAGGTGCTGCTGGATCAGGCCACAGGGGCTCCATCTAGTCCAGCATCCTCTTCTCACAGTGGCCAACAAGGGAAACCAGGAAACAGGACCTGACCCTCTCCCCTTCTGTGGCACCAGCGACTGGTATTTGAAAGCATTGCTGCCTCAAACTGTGGAGGCAGAGCATAGCCATTGCAGCTGTGTTATGTACTAAGCTTGGATCCTAGAACAATAGGCAAGCAGGATCTAATAATTTATTTATTTATTTATTTATTTATTTATTTATTTATTTATTCATACCCCACCCATCTGCCTGGGTTTCTCCAGCCACTCTGGGTGGCTTCCAACCAGTGGCGTAAAGTGGGTTGTCAGCACCCGGGGCAAGGCAAGTAATTTGCGCCCTCTAACCCGTGGATTTGCGCCCCCTAACCCTAACCCCCAGATGTTGCGCCCGGTGCGGCCGGCCCCCTCTGCACCCCCCACGCTACCCCACTGCTTCCAACAGAACACTAAACTACAATAACCTATTAAACATTAAAAGCTTCCCTAAACAGGGCTGCCTTCAGATGTCTTCCAAAGTCTGGTAGTTGTTCTTCTCTTTGACATCTGGTGGGAGGGCGTTCCACAGGGCGGGTGCCACTACCGAGAAGGCCCTCTGCCTGGTTCCCTGTAACTTGGCTTCTCGCAGTGAGGGAACCACCAGAGGGGGTGGAGATGCTCCTTCAGATATACTGGACCGAGGCCGTTTAGAACTTTAAAGGTCAGCACCAACACTTCGAATTGTGCTCAGAAACCTACTAGAATGCAACAACTGATTGGCTTGCAGGAAAAGACCAATCAGGCTCCAGGAGGAAGTTAATCAGCCTATTAAGCTGGTAGGATTGTAGAATGCAACAACTGATTGGCCTACAGGAGAAGACCAATCAGGCTCCAGGAAGGAAGCAGAATCAGCCAATCAAACAGGACTCATTCTGTAAATAATGTAGTCATACCTCATGTTATGTCTGCTTCATGTTACGTTCTTTCATTTTTTTTAAAAAAAGATATTTATTGAGATTTTACAAACAAAGAAAATTACAATATAAGAAAAGAAAAAGAAAAAAGAAAAAGAAAAAGAAAAAGAAAAAAGATACAAAAATACAGAAAAAGTACAAAATATGTGAAAAATAAAAAAAACAATTAAAAACAAATCAATCTTTTCGTGTCTTATCTTTCAATTACTCGTTTCCTGACCTCCTCACACCTCCCTTTTTTGTATTCCAGTTCACATAGTTAATTCAGCAAATCCTTTCCCTCTTTATTTTTATCTTAATTATAAATCTTAACATATTGAACATCATATTTTCATCTAATTATCAATCCTTTTTTGCATATTCTTATAACTTTGTTACTAAAACCATCTCATTTCAATCCTGCATCATTTTAACATTCATTAATTTTACAATGTTTCTGCAAATAGTCTTTAAATTTCTTCCAATTTTCTTCCACCAACTCTTCTCCCTGGTCGCGGATTCTGCCAGTCATTTCCGCCAATTTCATGTAGTCCATCACTTTCATCTGCCATTCTTCCAAGGTGGGTAGATCTTGTGTCTTCTAATACTTTGCGATGAGTATTCTTGCTGCTGTTGTAGCAAATGTTACGTTCTTTCAGGTTACGTCCCGTGGCGAGCTGGAAGTACCGGAAATGGTTACTTCTGGGTTTCGCCACTTGCACATGCACAAAAGCACAAAATGACATCATGCGCATGCGCAGAAGTGGCAAATCACAACCCACGTGCGCACGGACGTGCTGCTGCGGGTTGCGCTCTTTTCATGTTGCGAATGGGCCTCCAGAACAGCATAAGATTGCACATCAAAATGTCATATGTCAACAGGAGTGTCTCTTAATCCATAGCTGTCAACTTTTCCCTTTTCTTGTGAGAATCCTATTCAGAATAAGGGAATTTCCCTTAAAAAAGGGAAATGTTGACAGCTATGGGTCTAATGCAAACGAACTGTGTTATCATGTTAACTATAACTTAAGATATCAGAAGGTAAAGTGATATAAAAACATTACATTGTGCAGAATGAAACAGGTGCCAGAAGCAGTCCTCATAGTAAATGCATGGTAAAAAAAGATCAGAGTTAAGCTGTGCTTTATTTGTCCCAAATGTCCCGAGAACTTGGAGGAAGAGACAAGCTTAAGTCTTCCTTGTTAACGTAACCAAAGTCACACCAGACTGGAGTGCTGGAGAGTCACTTTCTCTCAGAGGAGGTTCTCTGTCGCATCTCTGCATGATTTGCCACTGCCCTGGATTTGGCTCTGTCCAGCTCAGCCTCTGTGCAGTATAGGTTGTTCCGCTCCCTTTCCTACAACTAACATTATTCAATCACTCTCCATGCAAAGATGTTGCAGCTTCAGGAAATGGTGGCTGCTGACCTCTATGGAGTCAATATTCTGGATTTGTTTCCTTTCAACCACAGCTGTGCCCAGATGAGTATCTCGTGCAGACATGCCAAATGGGGGAGGCTCCTCATTCTTGCCCTTAAATTAATTCAGGGTAAGGAGCACCTCCTCAATTAGCTTGGGAAGTGTTGCTGGGCACAGTGCAGGCACCAGAGGGGGCTGGTGACCCACACAGTTAGCAGATTTCACACAGAAGCCTGCAAATCTAGGCAGCTGCAAGCAAGAATTTCCAGTTTAATATAAGAGCCCTTGCAGCTGGACCAGACCAAATGCATATGTAGTCTAGCTTCCCACTTGTCACAGTGGCCAAGCTGATGCCGTAGCACTTCCTTGCATGCAGAAGGTCCCAGGTTTGGTCCCCAGGTAGGGCTAGGAATCCCCCCTGGGTGCCCTCCAGATGTTTTGGGACTACAACTCCCATCATCCCTAGCTAGCAGGACCAGTGGTCAGGGGTGATAGGAATTGTAGTCCCAAAACAGCTGGAGGGCCAAGTTTGCCTATGCCTGGTGTAGACCATGGGTAGGCAAACTAAGCCCCGGGGGCCAGATCCGGCCCAATTGCCTTCTCAATCCAGCCCGTGGATGGTCTGGGAATCAGCATGTTTTTACATGAGTAGAGTGTGTCCTTTTATTTAAAATGCATTTCTGGGTTATTTGTGGGTCCTGTGTGGTGTTTTTATATGAGTAGAATGTGTGCTTTTATTTAAAATGCATCTCTGGGTTATTTGTGGGGCATAGGAATTCATTCATATCCCCCCCCCAAAATATAGTCCCGCCCCCCCACAAGGTCTGAGGGACAGTGGACCGGCCCCCTGCTGAAAAGTTTGCTGACCCCTGGTGTAGACAGTGCCCAGCTAGAAGGATGAATGGGCTGACTCACTCAGTGAAGTCGCTTCCTGTCTTCCTACGTATGCCTCTGGGTAATTTACTAGAGGCACCCATGCTGGGCTACTTCCGAAGACTGCTGAAAACACATTTCTTTGCTCAGACTTTACCCAGAAAGGTTATGGACCTGTTTTAGTATTTGTATACATCCTCGATGTACCATCGATCATTGTTTGCTGTACATATATTTCAAACTCACACGCAAATGATTTCTAGTTGGAATTTCATTCTGTAAACTCCTCAGAAGGAAAGATGCAGATATTTTAATGAATTAATTAATGAAGTCAGGCATGAGTGCAACAATGGCCTCCTGCCTGTGAATTCCAGCAGTTGATGTACTGCCTCCAATAATCTAGAGGGCATGCAGCAATACGAACATAGTCCTAAGGCTGGATCAGGCCTGTGGCCCCTCTAGTCCAGCATCTTAGAGGCGCCTGTTGGCCAGCCAGCTGCCTCTAGGAAACCCCACAAGCAGGATCTGTGAACAAGCACTCTCTCCCCTCCCGAGGCTTATTCCAGCAACTGGTATTCAGAAGTATTGTTGTCTCAGACAATGGAGGCAGAACGTAGCCATTGTGGACAGGAGCCTTTGATCAATATCCCTCATCACATTTGCCCAGTTCTCTTTTAAAGACACCCATCTCCATGGACACAGTTGCTTGCTGTGGGAGTGATCTCCATTGTTTAACTCTGTGGTGCATGTAAAAGGACTTTCTTTTCTCCGTTTCAAATCTTCCAACAATCAGCCCACAAGTCCTAGTGCTATGAGGGAGAAAAACTTCCATGTAGCTTCTCTATGCCATGTTGACTTGTAGCCATGGATAGATAATTTAATGAAGGAGTAAGAATGGGGATGGGACGCGGGTGGCGCTGTGGGTTAAACCACACAGCCTAGGACTTGCTGATCAGAAGGTCGGCGGTTTGAATCCCCACGACGGGGTGAGCTCCCGTTGCTCAGTCCCTGCTCCTGCCAACCTAGTAGTTTGAAAGCACATCAAAGTGCAAGTAGATCAATAGGTACCGCTCCAGCGGGAAGGTAAACGGCGTTTCCGTGCGCTGCTCTGGTTCGCCAGAAGCAGCTTAGTCCTGCTGGCCACATAACCTGGAAGCTGTATGCCGGCTCCCTAGGCCAGTAAAGTGAGATGAGCGCCGCAACCCCAGAGTCGGTCACAACTGGACCTAATGGTCAGGGGTCCCTTTACCTTTATTAAGAATGGGGAGGACGAGGGGGGGAGGACACTCTTTTCAAAGCTGCACCTTATGGAAAGGAGTCCTGCAGTGTGACTAAGGTGTGGTATGAAGCGCCATCCGTAACATTCAATTGCAGAATGCATGGTTCACTTGCTCCACCTAATGGCTGGAAATATCTTCTTAGTTCAAGCATCCATCAAAACAAATGGGGCATTTCCAGGTTATTGGCAGCTTCAAAGGAGCCTGCAGCCAAATGTAAGACCCTAGTACCTGTTCCACCCCTTCCCAAAGAGATCTCCCAACCCTACAGAATTGATCTGTGTTCCTCAACATGGCGCCCTACAGCTGTTTGGGGCTACAGTGCCCATCATTCCGATGAGACTGGGGCTGGTGGGAGCATACCTGTGCTGGCTGGGGCTTTATTCAGCTCTCTAGACCTTTACATCTATTTGATCAAAACATCAGAACCCATCAGGTTGGGTTGTGGGGGTGCTGGTGGAGATTCAGGGTGTTTGGCTAGGTTAGCCAGGTTCTCATCCCTGTTCAGCTATAAAGCTTACTGGGTGACATTGGACCAGTCACTATCTCTCAGACTATCCTAACCTGCAGGGCACAAACTTCTCCTATAGTTTTTTTTAGTTTTTACAAGAACAAATTTAAAATAATAAGGAGGAAAACACTTTTAACATATCCATAGATGAGATTCTCTGAATCTTGTGACTTCCCCCGGCTCCTGCATGGGTCCTTAAAATACTGGTAATTTTCCTAAGACTATGGTACCTATCATTATGTTTTCCACAGTTTTTCATCTCTCTGAATGATCCAGGTCTTTCGTTTCTTTACAAGTTACAAGTCCAGCTAATGTTTTTATTTGTTTACAATGGCCTCCTCAGTAAATTATGAATTTTCCCCATTCTTTTTTAAAGGCATTATCTTCTTGATTCTTGAGTCTCCCAAGTCAGTTTTGCATAGTCCAACAGTTTGGCTTGCCATTTTTTCCTAGTCTGAACTGTTGGTTCTTTCCATCTTTGGGCTAGTAGCATCCTTGCAGCTGTTGTCGCATACATAAACAGTATTTTCTGGTCTTTTGGGATGTCGGAACCCGTAATTCCTAGTAAAAAAGGTTTAGGTTTTTTTAGGCTTTTTGACAAATGTTATTTTAAACATTTTTTTTCCAATTTATTGTATATCAATTCCCCAAAAGACTTTGTTATCTTACATGAGCACCACATATGATAAAAGGTACCCTCTTTTTCTTTACACTTCCAAGAAATATTGGAGCTTGTTCTATACATTTTAGATTACTTAGTAGGAGTCATTTTCATATAGTGGTACCTTGGGTTAAGTACTTAATTTCACCCGGAGGTCAGTTTTTAACCTGAAACTGTTCTTAACCTGAAGCACCATTTTAGCCAATGGGGCCTCCCGCTGCCGCCGTGCCGCCAGAGCATGATTTCTGTTCTCATCCTGAAGCAAAGTTCTTAACCCAAGGTACTATTTCTGGGTTAGCGGAGTCTGTAACCTGATGCGTATGTAACCTGAAGCATATGTAACCTGAGGTACCAATGTAATTTTCTTTCAGCATACAACATGCTGTGAATTCCAGCTCTGTTCTCCATAGCCTCTCCCAATCTGCCATTTGTATGTTATGTCCTAAGTCCTTTGCGCAGTTTATCATAACCATTTTAACCTGTTCATCCTTTGTACGCCATTCTAGGAGCAAGTTATACATTTTTGACAGTCTTAATATTGTTTTCTAGACGTTCTACAGTTCTTAAGGGTTGTGAAGCTGTGTGTGGTTTGGGAGCTGCACGGTCAGGGAAAAAACAGTGCTGTCCAGGGTTGTAAAGACTGCAGAGAGAATAATTGGGTGCACTCCTCCCACCTTGGATCAAATCTATGCTTCCAGGTGTCATAAGAAACCTGCAGAAATAGTGCAGGATAGTGCGCACCCTGGAAAAGATCTCTTCCAGCTTCTGCCTTCTGGAAGGAGGTACACGGTTATAAAGACTAGAACTAGCCGCCTGAGAAACAGTTTCTATCCAAATGTGATTTTGGTTTTAAATGCAGTGTAAGGTAGTCTCTTTGGGAGTATATTGTATTCAATTATGGGGTATTTCAGTTTTTAGGGGGTTAACCAGGCTGGGATAGCAGGCTTGTTGGTTTTTGAATGTCTGATGTAGATTTTTTCAATTTCGTTGTTCTGTATGGGACAATGACAATAAAGATTATTGTATCGTATCTGCAAAGAAATATTCAAGAGAGCTTTGAAGGGAGAGTGCTTTGAAAATGCAGATTGGGGAATACCTGTGCTTTCCAGGTGAATGTCTCCCCGGAGAGCCATTGATGCATATAGTTCAGGGGCAGCTCTCCAGATGTGCGGGATTCAAACTTCCATCAGCCCCAGCAAGCAAAGTCAATTATTAGTGATGATTGGTGCTGTACTCTAAAACACGTGGCTTGGTGATCCCTGAAAGAGTGGTTAGAGCATCAGACTAGGGCCTGGGAGAGACCAGGGTTCAAATGCCCACTCAGCCATGGAACTCACTGGGTGACCTTGGGGGGCCAAGTCACTGCTTCCCAGCTTAACCTGCCTCCCAGAGTTGTTGTGGGGATTAAATGAGGAATGGGGAGGAACCATGTGAACCAGCTTGAGCTCCTTGGAGAAAAAGGTGGGATAGGGAATAAACAAACAAACAATTTTTATTATTATTAGCAGCTAGCGGCATTGGGCAGAGAAGAAAAGGGAAATCTACATGATGGCTGGCCGTAACATTAGTCAGATATCACCGAGCAAAGCAAGTTAGGAGTTGCAGTACCACAGATAGCTTCAGGTGAACTTTGTTTCCTTCCTGTGGTTGCCTTCACCCCCCCCCCCAATGGTGACTTTATAAAGGCCAAAGAGAAGTGGTGAAAAGCAGCTTTGCCTAAACTCCATATTCCTCATCGGAGTGGTAACTGTACAGGTGCTATATTTAAAGAATTGCAATGACTGCTGCTCTTATTTGAATGCAACATTTTTACAGCAATATTTGCATTTTGAAGCATTAATGCCCCAAACTGCAGGCTAAAAATATATGAAATCATCATCATCATCATCATTGCTGCCCACGTTCCCATCGGATGCTACCTGGGCCAGGTGTCTAACCTGCCTCATTTGATACTGCGACTCAACCTATGTCTCTATGGCAGAAGACACATGCAGTTTCCATCAATACCCCAAGAGCTCAAAATGGTTAGATAAAAGCATCCTGTTTATTATAGTCGGCACTGGGCCTTCACATGACCCAAAGATGCACTCTGGAAACACTTCCCAGAATCCTCTGGGCACAAAGATTACTTGGCAGTCGAAATCAAGGCAGGAGAGAGTCCAGTCCCCCCAATATGGAAATCCAACAAACTTCCTTAAATACGCTCTTTAAACCAAAGACCTAGAAACAAGCTTATCTTATGAGTGCGAGTGGGTTAAGAAAGAATAAGAAGTCATGATTTGGTTTGAAATTTAGTCCTTTAATAAAACTTCCCCTTCTTTAAAGTAACACTAAGCACAGTCCATTTAATGAAATTAGTTTGGAGGAGTCACATGTAACAGAATAAGAAGAGAGAAATAAATCAGAGAAATTGGATATCTCCACCCCCCACCCTGGGCATTGCCCTCCATCCCAGTAAGACTCGGTGTGTGTGTGTGTGTGCCTTTTGAAGCTCTTTGCAAATGCCAAACAAGGAGCAGGTAGAATGCAGAGCCTTCTCAATAGCAGTGTTTGTGCTCAGGATATTTAATACTGTAGAGCTATAAAAAATGTTAGCATACAATCAAGGATCCCTTCCTTCTCTCACTTTATGATTTAGGAACCTGAATGCCCCACAGCTACAGTTAAGACTCTGAGCTGCACAGTCTGGGTTCAAACACCAGCGAGCTGTATAGATTCAGGCAACTTATAACTTGGAGACAGTGCCCTACTTTGCAGGGCTGTCATGATGGAAAATAAGTTTGCTAAATTCAAAGCCAAGCAATAGAAAGCAGAAAGGACTGTCCAAAAGATGCTATGGGGGCATGTTTTTTTTTTTTAAGATTCACAAGATGCCCAGGTATTTAAAGGCTTTAACCTGCTCAGTTGGGTGATTGTCCATGCTCCAGCTATGTGATCTATGTTTCCTTGCGAAAACTGTGACTTTGGTTTTCTCATAGTTTACCACCAGCTGTTCTCTCCTGCAGTATACTGAGAATTCTCCTATCAACCTTTTAAGGCCTATTTTTTATTAGTTTTTTTTAACATATCATTTTCAACAGTAATTAAACATACTTTTACCTCTTATTCAAATTTTTGACTTCCATCAATCCTGTCTGAAAATTTTCCAGTCTAATCTCTCAGTATGTATTTCTTATCTTCCCTATTACATTTCAAACTCATAACCAATATCTCTATCTTTTTCTACTTTGTAACACTTCGTATATTTCACCTTACAAAACTTCTTGTAGTCCTACTAGCGCAATTTATTGATTACAGGTGCTCTTCAAATAATTCATATACTTCTTCCAATCTTCTGTAAATCTCTGGTCCTGCAGGTTTCGAATCCTTCCTGTCATTTTGCTCAATTCTGCATAAGAATTAAGGCCTATTTTTGTTCAGGATAGGAGGATCGCATCATCAGCGGATAAGAGCACTGAGATTGGTTTTGTGGCCGATTTGGGAGCATGGAACTCCAGAGATGTTAAGCTTTTAACCATGTCATTGATATATAGGTTAAATAAAGCTGGGGCTAAAATGCAGCCTTGTTTAACCCCCTTGGTGGCTGGTACAGGGCCTATGAGTTGGCCATTTGTGGAGAATCTTACGTACAACACAATATCTTTATATAGGCCATTAATAAAAAATAACAATCTTTTATCTATACTGGGTGTATTCAATTTGGCCCAGAGTCTTACTCGTGAAATTGAATCAAAGGCAGCCTTCAAATCAATGAAGGCTGCATATAAGACCCCACGGGTTTTCTTGGTGTATTACCTTCAGATAACTTTATACTAACCCCCCACACCCTCCATCAATACATTTCCATGACAATTTCCAATCCCTTCTGCAGTTTAACAGTGTGGCTCTCTTACACTGTACAAGGGATACAAGGGATAACCAGCAATGGTATATTTAAACATCTGAATTAAAAATCAGTCCAGCAGCTACAGAAGGAGCTGTGGATTTTCTCGCGTCAGGGGCTTCCAAGGTAAGAGGGTGCGGAACATCAGATCTCTTCCAATTTTGTGCATTTAAAATTGTATAAAGTTGCCATCTCTTTTCCCCGTAGATCTTGTCTGTCATTCCACGGGCCCAGAGTAAGACGATATTCAAGGTTCCTTGGGTCTGCGTTGTAAAGGTACACTCCTATTTCAAGCATTACTTCCTTCCCCATGCCAACCAGCTAAACATTAAAAGAAAATTAAGAAACCCAAGTTTCTAGACCTCATGACTGGGGCAAAACTTTAAAGGGCCATAGGTTTCTGATGTTGTTGTTCAGGAATGCCTTCGGACCAGGGGAAATAAAACATAAAACAGGTGTGGATATATGAGGCTCTCTTTATCCCATGTCTGATTTTAAGAATCTATCCAGGCTCAACTCTTTATAAAGACAGCTTTTGTTAACCAGCTAACTTCCTGATGCATTGGACTACAACTCCCATGTTCCACAGCCCACATAACCATGCTGCCTGGGGCTGATGGGCGGTCACAGAATCATAGAATTGTACGGGACAATGAGGGTCATCTAGTCCAACTTCCTGCAATGAAGGAATATTTTACCCCATGCTGGGGCTCAAACCTACAACCATGAGATTAAGAGTCTCATGCTCTACCATCTGAGCCATCCCAGCATGTATTCCAATGCATCTGGTTTACAAAGGCTGCTTTATGAACTGAGGTCTCTCTCACCCCAATCTTCTCTTAATTTCAAAACAACGGAGTTACCCCAAAGTTAGGAACCTCATCCTTCCTCTGTTCAGCAAATTAGGAGAGGGAAAACTTTCAAAAATCATGTTTTCAATTGTTTTGGTTTTTTTAAGTGTCTCAGAATCAGCATTAGAAAATCCCGCCCCCCCCAAAAAAAATCAGGGTTTGAGGTTTGAACTTTTAGAAGCACTTGGCTCAATCCCAAACACACGAGGAATAGTCCCATTTTGGTTCTTGTGTAGCCCAGGGGCATGATTGTCAGAAACAGTTGACTCAGACCCTGATTCCATCTAGCTCAGAACTGCCTACACTGACTGGCAGCAGGGGCTGTCCAGGGCTTCGCACGTGGGTCATTCCCAGCCTTACTGGACCCACAATGCTATGCGATTTTAACCTGGAGCCCTCTGCATACAAAACAAAGGGGTCTCCAGCAGCTGCTTCAGAAGCCACAGTGGACCTGCTCTAGGCAGAACTAGCTGCAAAAGTGATCTTACCAAGGACATGGACACACACACCCACACACACCCAGCCCCCTGCCAATAATCTCTCACTTATCACAAAGAATGACAGGGGTACCCCTCATCAGTTAGATGCCCTGGCGGTACTGGGGGTTAGTGGGGTAAAAGAAAAGCAATAGAACAGAAGTTGTCACCCCTGTTGTCAACTAGAGTAGAAACAGGTAGGTCAGCACTACTGTGTGGTGAAAGAGGGGGAAAGAGGCCAATGTTTGGGGCAGCAAATTTGCACTGCTGTCAGGGCCAGCCTGCTCATGAGGTTCCGTGGGGCAGGCGCCTCAGGCAGCAGGGTGGGGACAGCTTGGATGGGTGGCAGATCAGGGCTCCTGAGGAGCGCTCATCTCACCTCCCCTTCTGCTTGTTGCCCAACCACCCCACATCCACGTTCCCACCTGCTCCTCTCTGGAGCAGATTTTCTGTCTTGCCTCAGAACATCCTGGTCCAGGCCTGACTGCTGCACACCCAGCACACAGACACCCAGCACTTTCCAGCTTGGCAACCCCCTCCAGTCTTTCTCAACCTGTGGGTCCCCAGATGTTGTTGAACTACAATTCCCACCAGCCCTAGCTAGCAAGGCCAGAGCTCAGGGATGATGGGAGTTGTAGTCCAACATCATATGGGGACCCACAGGCTGAGAACCACTGCGCCTAAACTCAAGGAACCCCCTGTGAACACCAATATGTTTTATTTGGTTTCTGCTAAAGCCCATAGGCTGGATCACTCCTACCCCCGGCAGTCTGAAATGGCTGGTCAGCCACCTTTGAACTGGGCCTTTAACTTTTTCCTCTTGCTAGCAGGGTGGGTTCTCTAGACTCTAAAGGGGAAGCATCTTTGCCACCGCCACTCCCTGCCCCCTTGCAGACCAGGTGAGGCAAACTGTGAAGACCAGATGCAGTGCTCTCCCCGCACCCAGTGTTGCAATTAATGCACAGTGATTTGATGGCTTTAAGGGCACAGTCCCAAGCTTGGGAGAAAGTCCCATCAGAGCAGCAAAGCTTACTTCTGGGTAAATGGACGCAGGACTGCACTGTTATGTTTTAAAGCTGTTCCACTTACGTCAACTCTCCCTTTCGTCCACAATTTTCTTTATCCCACAACATGGCCATGATAATGAATGAAATCTTGTGAACCACAGTTCTGCACAGAAGAGCTGGAACCTCTGGAGTTCTCAGCAGTCTTAAAACTACAATTCCCAGTTTTATTTGGAAGGGAGACATCCTGAGTGTTAAAGGGGAATTTATTTTTGGCATGTAGATAGGCTTCTCAAAGGGACCATGACTCATCCTAGGATGGGTTTGGACTTTGCTGTAGATCCAACAGCTGAGGACCCAACTGCCTGGCAGATAAAAGCCCAGAAGTGATTTGAAATTGTTTCACTACCATGAATGTCGTTATCCTTCTACATTAGTTTGTCCCCCTTCCCACCTTTAAAATGGGCATTTTAATGTCCTAGGAGTACTATTGGGTAGGAAGGTCAACCTTCTCTTTCAGTCTTCATAAAATACAGAAAGTTGGGGTGGAGGGCCATGATCCCCCAACCATACTGCTCAAATAAAGAACTGCAAGGTATATGCGCATGTATTTTTATATATTACAAATTGGAGGGATGACACCACTGGATTCAAAATAGATTTATAGCATTTTATGTTGGGTGGATTCTCATTTCAGGCTTTTGCTCTGAGGGCTGACAAGACGACTTGGCCTCCAGGACAAGGGCCTCTTTCAGGAGCTGGGGGCGGGTGAAAAAGTCAGGGAACTCCCCTTCCTTCTCTCACACTCCGCCCCCACCCCAGTCAACAAAACAGCAAATAGGCATTTCCTCCCACCCACCCCCACCCCAATTCATGTGCCCAATCATCTAAATAGTGCTAGGTTGTTGTATCTAAGAGGAGTTGGGGGTTGCAGTGGTAGGAATGAAGAGCTGAAGAGTGAAGCCCCCCCACCCGCCCTCCCCAGAAGCCAATAATGTGCATTCATTTCAGAGATTCATTTGTTGGCGTGGGGAGGGGGGAGGGGAGATGCACATTCGGGCATCTGGAGGTGCTGCAAAGGAGACTCTTTCTTTAGGTAGTGAGGATGTCGGCAGGTTGGGACATTCCTACACATAAGGCTCGGCAGACACAGTCCACAACATGCTCGGCCGGAGGTCATGGGTGCAACTTGGTGGGTGGGGAGTGCAGCGAGGAGTCATCAAACAGAGGGTTCTTCACTTCCATTTCTCCAGTCTGCATGGAGTCCAGGGTGGCGCAGGTGGGGAGGGGGGGAGAGAAGAGAGAAGATGTGAAAAGCAGGAAAAATTAATTGCCTCAAGAACTGTTAGTCATCTTCTCCCCCAACCTCCAGTTTTTTCAGCATTTCCTTTTAAAAATCTACTGCCCTACACTGTTCAGCTGGAAGAGCTCAAGAGTTCTTACACACAACTGAAATGCTCTCTCACAATAGTGCAAGACTTGGCGTTTCCCTTCAAGAGCCAGCGTGTGGTTAGAAGACCAGACCAGGGAGCCAAGGGTTCAAATTCCCTTTTCTGAGGCCATTCCTCTTCACCAATCCTGCTCTCCACTCTCCACAAGGACTTCTGCCTGGGTGGAAGCTGTCCGTAAATTGCAATGCTGGCTCTGGCTTGCCTGGATGGGTTTATGATGGAACCCTGGAACATAACCCTCATATAATTGAGGAATCACCTGGATTAATAATTAGTAGTCTGTGAATTCAGTCTGGAGGAGACCATGGGTTCCTTCCCAGACCTGCAATCCTGTATCTGTGAAGCTATGTTTCTGCAAGAGAGAAACTGCCAAATCAGTTTCTTTTTCATGGTGATGGCCTTAGCAGGTCAGCTAAGTACTAGTCATCATTCACATCTTGAAAGAGTGAGCTCTGTTGCCATGCAGACAAATGGGTGTGCCTTTTCTGAGGACAACAGGCCAAGTGTGAGGGGTTGAGAGTTGTGTGAGTGAGTTTGGGTAGATGCTGGAAGCTGGGGAGACTGAGGCACACCTACTCTGCGCTGGACCCCAAAGCTGTGACTTGGAAACCTAATGAAGTAGCAAGATCAGCTGGGGCACCAATACTGTGAGCTCCTCCATCCTATGCTCAGGTTGTAAAGGTAAAGGGTCCCCTGACCATTAGGTCCAGTTGTGGCCGACTCTGGGGTTGCGGCGCTCATCTCGCTTTGTTGGTCGAGGGAGCCGGCGTACAGCTTCTGGGTCATGTGGCCAGCATGACTAAGCCACTTCTGGCAAACCAGAGCAGCACACGGAAATGCCGTTTACCTTCCCGCCGTTTACCTATTGATCTACTTGCACTTTGACGTGCTTTCAAACTGCTAGGTTGGCAGGAGCAGGGACAGAGCAACGGGAGCTCACCCCATCGCCGGGATTCGAACCACCGACCATCTGATCGGCAAGTCCTAGGCTCTGTGGTTTAACCCACAGCGCCACCTGCGTCCCAGGTTGTATATACCCGTAAATAAAACCATGTTTCCTAAAGACACCAATGTTTCTGTTGATTCTCCTTCCAAGGAAACTGAAATCTGGGTAAGTGCAGGAACCTCCAGCCACTTCCAACTCTGATTGGAGGTGTGGGTTAAGTGCAACAACAATAATCTATCCTAATTTGAGTGTGTGAACCATTACTCAATAAAACAAGCAGAACTTAGTTATCAGGAAGCACACAGAAAGAGTAAGAAAAGCTGTCAGAGGGCCAAGGGCACTCTGGTGCGTGGAAGAGGAAACACTCACAGGAGCAAGGCCCGGGCACTCATAGACGGTGAAGTCTCCATCTTCGTTTTCTTCATCCGACGATGCAGATTCTGGAACTTTGGCCTCCTCTTTATTCCTATTGATGGGGTGGAGGAGGTGAGATGGTGGCAGGGCAGGAAGGGAGAGAGTGCAGCACACACAGACCAGCACACCGCTGCCTTTCACCCCGTTCAGAACACCCAACCCACTCTCCCCACAGAGTTTGGCTACAGGACCCTTTGGGTCACTTCTGACCCAGAACTATGATTCTATGACTCCACACACAGAAAGCCGAAATGTCTTTGGGGGGTTGTGGTGGTGGTTCAGAAGCTCCAGGAGTTAGCTGGAGCCACTCCCAGGTTTTAAAAAAGTCCTGTGTTGAAACCCTGGAGTATCAAAAGATGCATTTCCAAGCTTAGCCATGTGCAGAACTCTGGCACTCTGACGTGACATGTTTCTGAAACTTGGCTAGGTTTGTTGGGGAAACTCAACTGGCCTTGCTGGGTCAGCCCACAGGGCACCTGGTCCAGTGTTTCACTTCTAACGGGAGCCACCAAGGATAAAGTTTGGCAAGCAGGTAATAAAGCGAGACTGCTCCCGCTCCCCCTGTCCCCCGCCCTCCTTGACCTTGGCACCTGGTACTCAAAAGTGCCCTGCCTCTGAACACAGAAGACGGCACTTGACAATTTTCAGGTGTATACAAAGACCTTCCATCAATTTAACTATACCTTTCCAAAAGCTGTCATATAAGAACCCAAGATGAGCCCTGCTGGATCAGGCCAAAGGGGGCCCACCTAGGCCAGCATTCTGTCCTCCCATTGGTTACCCAAATGCCTGTGAGAATCCCGCAAGCCAGACCTGAGGACAAGAGCCCTCTGCCCCTTCTGTGGCTTCCAGCAACTGTTATTCAGGAGCATTGCTATTATTATTATTATTATTATTATTATTATTATTATTTGTAAACCACCCTGTGATCTTTGGATGAAGGACAGCATGGAAATATTATTATTATTATTATTATTAATTTCCATGCTGTCCTTCATCCAAAGATTACAGGGTGGTTTACAATGCAAAAACACATAGCATAATAACAAAAACAATACCCTCCCCCATTAAAAAAACCCAACATATTGTTTAATTGGTCAAAGGTCTGCGAGAAGATAAATGTTTTTGCCTGGTGCCCAAAGCTGGTGGCCATCTCTTCCTCCTGTGGGAGTTCCATAATTTAACTATGTGATGTGTAAATAAGCACTTTCTTTTGTCCTGAATCTTCCCAAAATCCAACCAGCCTTCCCCAACCTAGTACCTTTCAGGTGTTTTAACTGCACCTCCTACCCAGCATGGCTGTGCTAGCTAGCAGGAGTTGGTGCAAGCTGGTTTGGAGGCTTGCTGGGTTGGGGAGAGGCTGACCTAAGCTTTTAAAAAGGCTATCTGAGCCAGAGGCCACATCACATAGGCCAAAGGAATGTAGAGAGCCAGTGTGGTGTAGTGGTTAAGAGTGGTGGACTTGTAATCTGGTGAACCGGGTTCGCTTCCCTGCTCCTCCACATGCAGCTGCTGGGTGACCTTGAGCCAGTCACACTTCTCTGAAGTCTCTGAGCCCCACTCACCTCACAGAGTGTAGGTTGTGGGGGAGGAAGGGAAAGGAGATTGTTAGCCGCTTTGAGACTCCTGAAGGGGAGTGATAAAGCAGGATATCAAATCCAAACTCCTCCTCCTCTTCTTCTCCCAAGTGAGTCCACATTAAAAAGACACTAAAGATGTGGATGCAATGTTGTAGACTGGCTGTTCCAGTTCTCTCGGGCAGAAGTTTTTGAAATGCACCCTCCACAGGAACCCAGTCCCAGAACCACGCATGGAAAGCAAGAGGCCTAACTGAGTTTGCTTTTTTCCTACTTCATCCAAATCCATTTCTCTCTCTCTTATATCATGCCTTTTTTTTAAGATTGTAAGCCCGAGGGGCAGGGAATTGTCTCATCAACGACATTGGGGAGCTGCTCTAAGAGGACTTCCCTCTTTTTTAGGGTGAAACATGGGATAAAAGTATTTTAATAAAGCAGACTTGTTGCCACGAGGTGTGTGGAAGCCACAGTCTGAAGAAAATGGTAAAAATATGGGTGAATAATGGTGCTACTCACTTCTCCATGGAGAGCATCTGTTGTTTCTGGTGCTGGTAGTGGTACATCTGGGCACTCTGTGCCAACTTCTTATCGCCAGGCTTTGGGGAGAGAGAAACAGGCACAGTGTACACAGCATTGCAAGTTAGCCCAAATTGCAGTGAGTTTGGAAGAAAAGAGCATGCAAAAATCATCACAGTCCAGGCAAGTATTTCCTATTGAGAAGGAGCCAAGTCCAGAGCAGTTACTCACAAAGGGAAGCAATGTGCAGACTCCTCCCTACGGAAGGTAATTCTTATGCCCCAGGAGCAATTGTATTAACTGCACCCAGTGCAGAAACAGGCAGAATGACTTGCCCTTGCTAGCAGAGATGTATTTGGAAGGTTATGAGGCCAGAACAGTATAGGATACAGAGATGCAAATGCAACCCCCTGGTATGGCTGGGCAACTGGGGCTCATTATTGCCTGGAATTAGGCATACAAATGTTTTTCCCCCACATTCCCTTTAAACAGCGAAGAGCATCAAGTTTAGTGCATAGCCAGCAAACAGGCATCAAAGAGGAAAGGACATACTGAGATCTTGTCATACGACGGAGGACCCGGGAGCTTCTGAACTGGGTAGTCTGCTTTCTGAGCAAGGCGTATTTCCTTTTGCAGCCTAGGAAGAAGAGCGAATAATTAGACACACCAGCAGTTTGCTGGATCAGGTGAGAAATCCATCTAGTGCCAGCGGTTCTCAACCTGTGGGTCTCCAGATGCTGTTGGACTACAACTCCTATCATCCCTGGGCTCTGGCCTTGCTAGCTAGGGGTGATGGGAGTTGTAGTCTCAACCCACAGGTTGAGAAAGTCTGAGCCTATTACCAACAGTGGCCTGCTTTTGAAAAGCCCATAAGAAGGGCTTGAGAGCAACATTCCGCGTCCCTCAGCACTTGATACTACAGCACAGCATGGTACCCAGGGCTGCCTTGTTTAGTGCTTAGAGTGCAAGACTTGAACCTGAGAGAGACCAGGGTTCAAATCCCTACATGGCCACTCGTTCTCTCTCAGCCCAACCTACCTCACAGGGTTGTTGTAGCGAATAAATGAAGAAGGGGAGAACCATGGGTGACACCTTGAGCTCCTTGGAGAAAATGGTGGGATGCATATGCAATAAACAATTGCAGTTGTTGCTGCTCTTAAGCAGCTCCTCATTCTAGCGTAGTTATACCTGCATCCCCACCCCTCCTGGTGGTTCCCAAGAATGGTGTTTTGGGGTGGGGGTGGGGGGAAGCACGAAATAAAACTGCTGGCCTCTCGCCAAGTAAAGGTTTTGCATGGGCCTACCTGCACCAGCACACAGCTGCCACCACCAGAGCCGCGATTCCTGCAGCTGTACACACGACTATCATCCCTGCAGAGACACACAGGTGGAAAGTTTGTATAGAGACACACCAGGGAAGGAAGGAAGCAGGGAAGGAACCAGCAGTAACCTCCTGGGATGATGGCAGGTGAAGCATTGTCAAAGAACTTCCAACATTTTATTTGTTTGCTTGAACACTGTCCTTGTTATAAGCGTTCATACACTGCCCCTCATTGCAGGTGGAAGCATAAAATCCCTACCGGCAAATCAGCAACCAGTGGTGCATTCAGCATTGTGGGACACTCCTGTGGAACTCTCTCATGGTTGAGATCAACCAGAGCCAGGGCTTTTTCGGCTGTGGCCCATATCTGGTGGAACGCTCTGTCACAAGAGACTAGGGGCCTGCGGGACTTGACATCTGTCCGCAGGGCCTGCAAGACAGAGCTGTTCCACCAGGCCTTTGGCCAAGGCACAGTCTGACCCCCTCTCTCCTTCTGTAATCCTCAGAGAACTCTAGCCCAATGGTTGCCATTAATTTGATTCTGAATTGATTTAGAATGAATTGATTTTAGAATGCTGTGTTACTTTTATTGTTGTTAGCCGCGCTGAGCCCGGCTTCGGCTGGGGGATAGAAATAAAAAATTATTATTATTATCAGAGGAGTCCCCTCCCTATTAGACTTCTGGCAGCTGGAGATGCCCTTTCCACCTCAGCAGACAATTTAAGCAAGTTTTGTAACTCTGTGGTTGAGTTTAAATTGATTTATCTTCATTGTGTCTTTTCAACTTTACTGTATACCAATTAAATGCAGCCATATCATCATCATCGTCATTATTATTATTAAACATTTTTCTTTACAAACTTCATTACAATTAAAACAACCAACCAACCAAACAAAGTGCTGTCTTCCAAGACAAATGCACGTCCAGCTGTTAAGTTTTAAATGTAGTCACCCACATGGCATCAAAACAAACTTGGAAAATATTTTACTTTTCAGGTTAAGCTCGCATCTACAGGCTTTGGCTTCAATCTCAGGCTTCAATCTTAAGATAATGTCTCCATAGTGGCTGCTGCGACTGAGGTGGAAGAGGCTCTCCTATTGTTAATAAAGGATATAAACTGAGACCCTACCAAGTCAAACCCGTCTTTCTTTGTTATTCCTCTTATCCACCTCTGGTGGTGAGCCAAGCACTCCGGAAGTGCTCCCTAAGTTCCACATGGATTGGGTCCAAAACTCTGTGGTGGGAGGAGGAGCCCTCCCCCCCAAGTGGAAACAACTATTTGCCTCACTGCTGTGCGTTTGAAATTTGGATTGATATAGTCTTCCATTGTTATATTATATTCTGCCATATATGGAACACCCAGTTGCCTTGCTGAACCGCTTACCCAGTATGAGAGCGTCATTTGACGAGAGTGAGGTTTTCACTGGAGTACTTTTGACTGCTTCTGTGCGAAGGGGAGGTGTTTCAGGAGGGCGTCTTGCCTGTCCCTTTGGCGAGGACACTGACTTCGACGCACCGATCCTGGGGTGCTTGCCCGTGGGGGCTGGGGTTTCTGTGTAAGGCAAAAACATGTCCACAAAGGTTGGGGTGAGGGCGAAAGATTTTCTTTTCTTTTTTTTTTTTTTGAGTTTTATTTATTTATTAACGTTCTTATGTTACATCGGCAAACATTTTCATATTACATCACAAGGCTTATTATAATATAATTTTCAGCATGTATACAAAGCTTATATACCTAAATAAAAGAAACAAGGACAAAAAACTATTCCAAAATCATATCTACAAACACTTTGGACTTCCTGTCTATCCCGTTCTATATTCCTTTTTTACCACTGAATGTACAGGTGAAACTCGAAAAATTTGAATATTGTGGAAAAGTTCCTTTATTTCACTAATTCAACTTAAAAAGGTGAAACTAATATATGAGATCGAATCAGGACATGCAAAGCGAGATATGTCAAGCCGTGATTTGTTCTACAGGCGAAACTCGAAAAATTAGAATATCGTGGAAAAGTTCATTTATTTCAGTCATTCAACTTGAAAGGTGAAACTCATATATGAGATAGACTTGTGACATGCAAAGCGAGATATGTCAAGCCTTTATTTGTTATAATTGTGATGATGAAAACACCAAATTAACCATCTCAGAAAATGAGAATATTCAATAAAATCAGCAAAACAAGGATTGCAAATCGAGCAAGATTGGACCTCTGAGAAGTAGAAGCACATCTCGCTTTGCATGTCATGAGTCGATCTCATATATTAGTTTCACCTTTCAAGTTGAATTCCTGAAATAAATAAACTTTCCCACGATTTTCTAATTTTTCGAGTTTCACCTGTACTCTTATTATTGTATATTTCTTTACAAATTAATTCACGCAGAAGGACAACCCACACGCACCCCTGGACGGTCTCACCCTATGTGAGAAGAAAGAAAGTATCAACCCTAATCTTTCATCCAAGATGTGTGGAGTGGAAACTGGTCCGCAGGAGAGACTTACCATCCTGGAGAGCATTATTCTGTTTGGACAGCGCATCCGCCACTAAATCAACGTCTTCCTCTAGGTTGGGAACACTGGCTCGCCCTAAGAAGGAAGACAGAAGGTATTTGGGGGGCGGGAGGGGAGGACAACAAATCCAAAGAAAAGTTATCAACAGATTATTTCATAAATTTATAGACCAAACAACTGCTTAAAATAAACCCTCACAGTGGTTTACCGATAATTACCAGTAAAAATAGTTTTAAAAGATGCAAAACCATCAAAAATAATAATTAAAACCAACAATAAGCTTGACATCCCTTGTAGGGTTGAAAGAAGTTTCGTAAGGAGCAATTTATAAATTATTGTGAAGAGAATTAAGAATAGATGTACTGGGAATTTGAGTTTATAGCAATAACTACACTAGTAACAAAATGCATAATTAGAAAGACTTTAGAAAACCATCAGTCGAGGTTGAAGGAAGTCTCAGGCTGTGATAGCCGAAAATTCCGAAATGATGTTTAAAAGGATGTTATGCTGGAAAATTATGTGTAAAAAATAATAATAAATTGTTTATAAAATCAACAATAGGCTAAAAGTAAGATTGGCTGTGTTTCTTCCCCAATCGAACAGCCGTTGGACTTGTGGCTGACATGTTTGCATCCTGTTTTCTCCCCCCTCCCCAAGCTAGTGGCATTTCACCCTTGCAAGAACCCTGTGAGGTAGGCTGAGGGCAGAGGTTTGGGGATGTGAACTGGATTTTCTCCCATTCTGAAGTCTAGTCCGCTTGCTTCTGGAAGACAGTGGCACATCTAAATGTGAATATGATTAAATATCCAGGCAAAGTTGTGTGTGTTACTTCACCCGGGTTTTTTTTGGCATAGGTTCAATCACCACTCAATAAGATCATTAAGGTGGGAGTCTTCACTGATGTGAGGACATAATTCCAAACCAAGATGGCGGACCAAAACATGACTGGCGTGACTTCACCCAATTTTTGCCGTGGTGGGTCCAAACTCACAAATCACACTATCCACACTATCCAATGCAACATTTTTCAGTTTCTAAAAAATCCCGGGCAACACTGGACACACTCTGCTAGGCGGGGGGGGGGGGGGACTTGAGTAAAATATGGGGGAGGGGAGGGCAGGTAAGCTCTGCCCTGCATAATTGATCACATGAAGCAGTTCACACACACCATTTCCAATGGCAATGCCTGTCAACTCGGGGGGGGGCATGGCCCCCTCAAATGTTTTATGGGGGGAAAGACCCCCTCAGCCCCTAGGGAGTTTTCTCCTATCTTGCTAGGAATTATATAAAGCCAGGCTTCTTTGAAAGGATGGAATTGTAGATCTCTCTCTCTCCCTCCCTCCCCTCCAGGTCACTTCTTCAAATTCAGTTAGATGCAGTTCCCTGAGTGGCAATTATGATGTTTGCCGGAGGAGCTAAGCGTCCTCAGATCAGAGTGAATGATTGCCAGGGTTTCTTGTACGCAGGGTGTGGGAGGGGGCTGGCATGGTGGAGGGAGGGTCAAGGAGCACCGTGCGCAGTCAGCTGGCTTTGGCATCACATTCCCAGCAGTTTTCTTTAACAAAAAACAAGAAAACACCACCCTAATAGTGTAGATGGGACACGGGTGGCGCTGTGGGTTAAACCACAGAGCCTAGGACTTGCCAATCAGAAGGTGGGCGGCTCGAATCCCTGCGATGGGGTGAGCTCCCGCTGCTCGGTCCGTGCTCCTGCCAACCTAGCAGTTCAAAAGCACGTCAAAGTGCATGTAGATAAATAGGTATCACTCCAGCAGGAAGGTAAACAGCGTTTCCGTGCGCTGCTCTGGTTCACCAGAAGCGGCTTAGTCATGCGGGGCACATGACCCGGAAGCTGTACACCGGCTCCCTTGGCCAGTAAAGCGAGATGAGCGCCGCAACCCCAGAGTCCCTCATGACTGGACGTAATGGTTAGGAGTCCCTTTACCTTTAATAGTGTAGATGAGAAAAGCCTATATATGCCAGGCTACTCCTAGTAGTAGAGCAAGAAAACTGCTACCACATTTTCAAAGCTAAGCAGGGTCTGGTAGTTGCAGATTAGATGGGCCATGTGTTGAGATTCCTGCATTGCAGGGGGTTAGACTAGATGACCCCTGGCATTCCTTTTAACTCTACAATGCTACGATTCCTTCAATCTGCCCTCCAGATATGGTATGCCCTCCAGATATGGTAGGCCACTAATATTATTCCTGGTGGAGAGGATGAGAGATAGCAGCCTGCCGCCCGGTGCAAGACGCGCCCTTGAGCAGAGCGCCCCTCGCGCCGGGCAGACATCCACAGTGTCGGGAGCCCTGCAGAAGACTTTTCTTATGTTCTTATGTACTTTCCCACTCTCAAGAGCCCAAAATTCTGGATACCAGCATCCCTTTGCGGGGTGTGTGTGTGTGGGAGGGTGTCCACTACCCAGGGTACACCTTGTGTCCCATGTAGTCCCCGTGTTACTATTTTTAGAACTCTGTGAATATTTCATGACTCCGGCAAGCTTTCCCAGCTTTTTATTGCTTGGGACATGAAAAAGTGTCTTTAATAATGCAAGCACATAGCACAGAACACACACAACCGAGGAGACCTGTACTCTTTCTCTCTCTGCCTGCAGCTCTAGGGTTGCTTGACTTAACAGGCCTCTTTGCTCTGAACAACCAGTAGAAACAGACTCACCAGCCAACCCAGCCCTCGCTCAGTTCACATTCTCAACCCTTGAGGCAGCTTCCATCAAAACATCACCAGGATCTCATGTTAAGATTTATTTGCTTGGAAGCGTCCATAAACAGTTTCACAAAAAAATAATAATATTTTAGCAGTATACATAAGCACAGTATAAAACAATCACTGGTAGTACACAAATAAGATCAGCCACAATTAAAAAATAAGTGTAGCCAGCTAGATGGTGCGCCCTGGTAAGGTTTGCTGAGACAAGACTTCCAGGCATGTGAAATCATGCAAGGAGGGCCAAATCTGAAGTGTCCCACTCAACCTTGGCTTTATAATAATAATTATTATTATTATTATTATTAGTAGTAGTAGTAGTAGTATTCTGGGCCAGCACTGATCCATGGACCACCACTTTTTAAGAGCTTGCTCTGTTTCATCTCTCTTCCCTGTCCCCCAGTCAGCCACTAGGCTGTTTTGTGAATACGTGTTATGTTCCCACCCCTTAAATGTTTTTTAGACTTCTGCAAACTGCTACCTCCTCCTCGTGCACTTGTGGTGGTGAACTTGTTATTATTGTTAGTTCATTTATTATCTGCCCTTCACCTATGTGTTGCAGCACTGAAATCAATATTAAAAATATATAAAACAACTTAAAACCATAAAAACAAGGTGAGGCCTAAAACCATGCCCCTCATGTATGAAAAATTCAGGGTAAAGAGGTGCGCCTCCTGCATTCTCCGCAAGCATTTGGGTCTGAAATGTGGGTCCACCTTCAGATAATCCAGTTTGTTATTCATTTGCGCGATGAGTAAGGGGGAATGAGCTGTCTAGGGCAAGCTGTTTCTCTTGAGACTCCATTAGAAGTGCATGAGTGTTAAAGGAAATTACAAACAGCGCAGGAACAGAGAAGCCCCAAATCTCCAGCATTTTAAAGGGAAAAGGATATGCCACTTGCAGTACATAATCTCCCCGGGTAACTGAAATGCAGTCTGAACACCAATCCGTTAACAACCAAGCTCTTATGTAAGCTCCCATCTGTCGCTGAGAATCATCACTTTGCATGAAGTCATGTTTCAGGCAGGAGATTGAAGACAACAAGTGTACAAACTGCATTCCTTTCCAACACTGTTCCTCACTTTTCAAAAGGTGGGTAGGTGGAAGACAACTGTACCCACATGGGTCCAGTACATTCACCTGGGACAAATAGGTTCCTTGTGCAACAGATGGCAAGATCTTCAAACTCAGTACGCCTTACACTTCCAAAACCAGCTTTTGCATTAGGCTAGAATGAACAGCACCAAAGTGCACTGAAGACCTTTTTTTAGTTATCATCATCAGCTGCCTAGAGATGGCGCTATTGATTAACATGAACCACTGAGTTACAAAACTGGGGGGGGAGCCCTGAGAAAATTAAGGCTTTCTGCTCTCCCTGCGAGGGCCTATCTAGATGTGTGCCATATCACTGTAGCTGCTGAGGTCCAAAGGAATAAGAAACAGGTCAAATACTGACGCAACAAATGTGTTACTGCAAGGATTTGGACCTCCTCCCCATACATTTTCTAGGTGGAAAGTTTCAGCAAGTTTCTCCATCCTGCAGGAATCCTGGTTTTATGTTGTCATGAGTTACAATTGTTTTATTTGTGTTCACACAAAAACAACTCCTTTTTAACACTCTAATGATTCATCTGGGTTTAACGGCTTTCACCTTTCACACCAAAGCATGGAAGCTGCCTAAATGTCTCCCAAGGGAATGCAGCTCTGATGAAATACTATGCAGGACCTACCGCTGGCTGCCCGTGCCTTGGGGATGCATTGGCCGTCTTCATCCTCGATGAACTGAGAGAGACACGGGCCACAGGAATAAGATCCGGGGAGGCAGAACTCACGCCGCAGCAAAGCGCATTCCAGACTTCGAGGACAAGACTCTGTGTGTGAGAAAGAGAACCCATTGGTAATCTGTATGCATTTCGCACAAGGTTGTCACCCCCAATGCCACTGCTAGATAAGACAAAAGCACCACCGTGACCTACAGGTGAAACTCAAAAAATTAGAATATCGTGGAAAAGTTACTTTATTTCACCAATTCAACTTGAAAGGTGAAACTAACATAAGAGATAGACTCATGACATGCAAAGCGCGATATGTCAAGCCTTGATTTGTTCTACAGGTGAAACTCGAAAAATTAGAATATCGTGGAAAAGTTCATTTATTTCCATAATTCAACTTGAAAGGTGAAACTAATATATGAGACTCATGACATGCCAAGCGAGGTATGTCAAGCCTTGATTTGTTATCATTGCGATGATCATGGCGTACAGCTTATGAAACCCCCAAATTAACAATCTCAGAAAATTAGAATATTCAAGGAAATCAGCAAAACAAGGATTGCAAATCGAGCGGGATTGGACCTCTGAGAAGTAGAAGCACATCTTGCTTTGCATGTCATGAGTCAATCTCATATATTAGTTTCACCTTTTAAGTTGAATTACTGAAATAATCGAACTTTTCCACAATATTCTAATTTTTCGAGTTTCACCTGTAGTGGAGCTAAGGTTACCAGATTTTTTTCAATGAATCCTGAGTTGTTGGTTCTTCAGTGGTGGTGGTGGGGAAGTGGTGCATGATAGGTCAGGCATGGAAGGTGGAGAAGGAGGGCCGAGAGTGGCGGCGGTGGCAAGGCTCGGGAAGAGCAATGCCTCCCTTCCCATCGGAGCAGCCCCAATCCCATTCCTACTTGCGTGCAGGCAGGAGGGGGCGGGGATCCCTCAGCTGGGAAGGGAGGCTTCCCGTTGCCTAACTGAGAGATCCCTTCCCCCGCTTGCATGCAAGTAGGAGTTGAGATCAGGGCTGCTCCGATAGGCAGCATGAAGCCTCCCGTCACAGCTTAGTTGCTGGGGTCAGGGAAGGTGGAGGCAGCCCGGAAGTTGCATCTTCAAACCCCTGCACTACCATCATATGGCGACTTCTGAGCAGCTCCTGAAGCCAGCAAGACCCAGTTGCTCTGGGCTGCTGAGACTGCCACTGCTGCATTTCCCAGGGACATTAGATGAAATCCGGGGACATTCCGGGGATGGAATTTGTCCAGGGACTTATTTGCAAATCCGGGGACTGTTCCTGGGAAACGGACATCTGGTAACCCTAAGCTAAGCCCAACAGAGGCCACAGTGGCTCCAGCCCTCCCACTCCCCCAGCAGATGTAACACAACTACATATCACTGCTAAACAAGGACAACATCACTAACAGCCCTGGACTGAACTTCATGGAGACTCCATTTAAAAAAATTGCCTTAGTTAGTGGCCATCCCGCTGTTGCATAAATTAATGCAACACGGTGGCAGTGAAGTGAATGTTGCGTTCCTTTATTTAGCCTGAATCTACCACCCACTTTTTGGCAGAGACACCGGCCTCCCAAGTTCTAGTATTGGTGGTGGTGGGGGGGGGACCAAACCCACTTCCTGCACATCCTGCATTGTATTATAAGTCTCTATCACACACAAACACACACCATGGATGTCTGCAAGTTTTCCCCAGGAGCAAAGCAAAGCACTGAAAAGGCTGCGGGGAGCAGGCTAATTTCTCAGAAGGAAAATATTAATACCACCAGTACATTTCACCCCATATCTCAGATTCTACAGATCTACAGATACAGTGGTACCTCGGGATACGAATGGGATCCGTTCCGGAGCCCTGTTCGCATCCCGAACAGAACGTAAGATGCAACTGAGCGTCTGCATGTGCACGGGTTGCATTTTGCCGCGCCTGCGCATGCGCAAATGGAAAAACCAGGAAGTAACGTGCTCCATTACTTCCAGGTCGTCGTGGAGCGCAACCCAAATGTATATTTTTCAAAAAATGAAAGCTGGGAATCTGGGGATTTGGGTTCGCCTAAGTGGAGGACTTACCCCTCCACTGCCCTGTGTGGATGCCCATTCCTCTTTCCCCAACCAGAATGTAGAGCTTTGCACAACTGGCCTATTCAAAATCAAGTTACCCCATGTATATTGGAGGGAAATAGCATGCAATTTTTGTGTGCATGTGTGTAACTTAAAAAACAAAAGCAAACAATGCAGATTTGGGGGTTGGGGACTTAAGACTGGAAAAATGAAAAAGTGACCGCAACAAAGACTGATGGGATCTGCCATCCTTACACACAGTCACTTGCCACACACCAGCTTAAAAATGCTCCAGAGTCTTCCAGGAGAAGGCGCAACTCACAGGACGCTGGAGCCTGCCCTGACATCCTGCTCCCTTCCAGGAACTGTTTGCTTAAATGGGTGTGTGTGTGTGTGTGTGTGTGTGTGTGTGTATATATACGTACTGAAACTCCCCCCACCTGAAAAGCAAACAACCCATGCCCAGCCTGCCAGCAGAGGGAGAATGTGATGTGATGGTGTTGCCTCAGGTGACTATATTCTTCATGCTGTGGGTTATTAGTGGTGGTGGAGAGAAGAGTAAAGCAAGGAGGGTTTACTATGTACTTCTTGCAAAGCAAGAATGAGCATGGGGGTGGGGAGGGAATGTTGAGAATTTGCTGATTGAAAAGAACCAAGCAGCTTTTTTAAAAAAATTAAAATAAGTCACAAGGTGGTAATGTGAGGGGAGGCAACGACACAGGAGCAGTTTCTGTCCACCACAGACACAACCTGGCCGCACATGGTGACTCTGAGCTAGATCTCAGGACCATTGGCTGCCTGTCCACAGGGATGGAAGGTTGGCAGAGGAGAGAGAGAGAAGGGTTTTGCAAAGGAAACCCAATGATTGCTCTTGTTGGCTTAGGTGCTGGGCCGGCATAATGCTGGTGGCAGAGAGATGAAGTTTCCAGTGGGGTGGGCAGGTAGCTCCTTTAGCTGTACACACACCCACACACACTCTGGACATCCATTTCACATATCTCCTAGCTGTTTTAAAGCATTCTTTTAAAATTAAAGTGTACAACTGAATAATGTGATAAGTGACTGCCTTTCCTGCCCTGTCTAGAATTTGATTTTATAATGATGGCCTCTCTCCTTTGATACTGCTATTAAAGAGCAACAGCAGCAAATCCCTTGTTGAGAAGCCTTCAGGGCCAGGAAGCTGCCCAGCCAGAGCACCAAAGAAGTGCTGGTTTCTGTGCTGGAAACCACAGGAGGAGAAAGTTGCTACTGTGCTTGAGAGGTCCTGCTTCTGAGCTTCCCATTGGGACACCTGGTTGGCCACTTTGAGTACAGGATGCTGTACCAGGTGGGTGCCCTTTGGCCTGGTCCAGCCAGTTCATCTTAGGTGAACAGGAGAGAATCCTCACACCCTTCCTCCAGACAGAAGGGATTCTCCAAGCAAAGCTCTCAGGACCCTGCAGCTGGCACCAGGTTCCTGCTAACAACAAACCTATCTTGTCTCTGCTTTGCCCTCTGGGAGGTTTTGGCGCAGTTCTGCTTTGGCTCCCTCTCCCTCCTTCCAACAAGGATTAAGCAGCAAGAGAGATACTTCTCAATCTAATTAAAGCTCCAATAAGGTTATCGGCTGCCATTTACAGTCTCCGGTTGCAACTGCTACTTACGATGCAATTAAACTCCCATTTGTTGGTGGTTAACAGTGCTGGAAATTTCTAGAAGGGCAGCGGGTGGGAAGGAAGGCTGGCCTCATTTACCAGCACCTGAGGTTTTCGTAAACATGAACTGTTCTGCACATCCTTGGAGAAGAATTAGACACATTTGCCAAGAATTGTTTCCATCAGGTGCCATTAGTCATGTTTGCTATAATGGAATCAGAGCCTGCCTGGCACAGGGGGGTGACACAAGATGCCAGGCAGATCTGAGGGTCTAGTCTCCGACCAGCTTGGAACCCCACAAAAACTGCCTTGAGTTCCATACAAGGCAACATTGAAATAAGCAAAGCCTCCACGCTCAGAGGCAGCCCACCTGCAAACATGTCACACTGACTCTCAGCATGGGGGTAAGAACAGGAAACAGGGAAACTTTTTCACATTTCCTCATGGAGAGTCTACTGGGAGAGGCTTGCCAGAGGCGAGAGTGGGCTGAGCAAAGGTTGCGAATCTTACTTTCAGGTAAGGCATAGGTTTCTGGGCATGTATGTGTGAGTGTGTATATGTGTGCATATACAACTGCACGCCACTCACCTCTCTATCCTAGCAAGTAAGAGGATTAGGTTGACCAGGTTAAGGACACATTCTGGTCGGCCAAAAGAACTCAAGGAGGGTGCAGAGCAGGAATTGGTAAGGAGGGATGTGTGGGCCTACACCAGTCCCAAAAGATTAAACAGAGGCAAGGGGACCCAGGTTCAAAACCCAGCTCCAACCCTGAAGCTCACTGGGTAATCACTGGGCCAGTCACTATCCCTCAGCCTGATCTACCTTATAAAGTTGTTGTGGAGATAATAGAAGAGAGGAACAACCATGAACCCTGGTTTTCTTTTGGAGACATGGGTGTACAGGGGAGCAGAACATTAGGAGTATATCCAGGCCTCTGAGTTTCAAATCTCCAGCACTGCCTCCTCCTCCTTCCCAGAGCAGAGGTGGTGTGGGAGGCACCTTGCAAAGCATCAGTCACCCTTCATCTTCATTTGCCCAGTGGCATCTACACACATACAAATCCCTCTATGCGGATTTGTGCACCCCTAAGGAACTAGCACCCCTATTTGTGCACCCCTAAGGACCTAGACGCGGGTGGCGCTGTGGGGAAAACCTCAGTGCCTAGGACTTGCCGATCGTATGGTCGGCGGTTCGAATCCCCACGGCGGGGTGAGCTCCCGTCGTTTGGTCCCAGCTCCTGCCCACCTAACAGTTTGCAAGCACCCCTAAGTGCAAGTAGATAAATGGGTACCGCTTTATAGCGGGAAGGTAACAGCGTTTCTGTGCGCTGCGCTGGTGCTGGCTCACCAGAGCAGCTTCGTCACGCTGGCCACGTGACCCGGAAGTGTCTTTGGACAGTGCTGGCTCCCGGCCTCTTAAGCGAGATGGGCGCGCAACCCCAGAGTCGGTCACGACTGGCCCGTACAGGCAGGGGTACCTTTGCCTTTACCTTAAGGACCTAGAAGGGACGTGGGTGGCGTTGTGGGTTAAACCACAGAGCCTAGGGCTTGCCGATCAGAAGGTCAGCGGTTCGAATCCCCACGATGGGGTGAGCTCCCATTGCTCGGTCCCTGCTACTGCCAACCTAGCAGTTCGAAAGCACGTCAAAGTGCAAGTAGATAAATAGGTACCGCTCTGGCGGGAAGGTAAACGGCATTTCCGTGCGCTGCTCTGGTTCGCCAGAAGCGGCTTAGTCCTGCTGGCCACATGACCTGGAAGCTGTACGCCGGCTCCCTTGGCCAGTAAAGCAAGATGAGCGTCACAACCCCAGAGTCGGCCACGACTGGACCTAATGGTCAGGGGTCCCTTTACCTTCACCTAAGGACCTAGCAGCACCGGTGCAGAGAGGAGGGCTGCTGTCCTGCTTGAAGGCTTCCCATAAGCAACTTGCTTCTGAACATGGTCAGGAACATTACCTGCTAGACTAAATGAAGCCTTGGCCTGTTCCAGCTGAGTTCTTTGAAAACAGAGTTTTTTTGGGGGGTGTTGATGAGTCAAAGCTGCACAGCGGCTCTTTCAGTCGCACAGGATATCCTTCGCACTGCTCTTTGGCTTCAGTACAGCCCAACAACTCTATGAAGCAAGCATGAAACATGCCCATTTCACAGATGGGAAAGGGGTGCCAAGAGATAAATGGCTGGCCAATGGCCAATACAAATCTTACAAACCAGCACAAATTGGGTCTTCCATGGCTTCATTTATAACAGCCTCCAAATAATTTATAATTCATTGAGTACTATTTTATCAGCCTCGTGTTTTAATCATTTTATTGTCAATTTTCAAACTGGAAGAAAGAAACCCACAACCTTTAAGAAGACTGCTAAAAAAAAAATGGGGAAAAAAATCCCACAAGGACACATGGTCAAGAGGCTTTCAAAAATTTGGCCAGGCAGACTGGACAGCAAGCTCAGGAGCAGTAGGATTGATGTGCAGCACATAGTTAAACTATGGAACCCATTGGAGAGAGTGATAGTGACCAACTGCGAAAGCTTTAAAAGAGGATTAGATTAATTCATAGAGGAGGAAAGGGCGATTGATGGCTCCTAGCAATCTCATCTAATGGTTGTGTTGCTGTTCACTACTTGCTCAGGAGTCAAGCCGCACGAAGGAAAATCAGAACTCCCCCTTCTGCTGCAAATGAATAAAAGAAAACAGTTCTAAAAATTGTCTGCCTCCCTTCCAGAAGGCCTTATATAATGGCTGCTACAAGCAAGCCGAACTCCTGGTAGCAAGGGAGGGCAGGAGGAAGAAACACTAAGAGCTTTAACAGAGTCCGGAAAGCCAGGGAGAGGCTGTGACGTCCTTCTGAGGGTTGCAACAGCTAAGAGGGAAGGAGCCAGAGCCAATCCTCCCATCCTGCCATTGTCCCAGGCAAGCTATGTCCCCTGGCTCACAGACAGCAGGTTATCGTCAAAGGTGAAGCCTTGCTAGCACTGCTGTCTTCCACTGCTGTCTTCAAGCGAAGAAGCAAACAAGCTTTACAAAGTGTCTGCCTTCTAAGAAAGAAGCAAGCAAAAAACAGGGGAAACTGACTGAGCTCTGGAAGGCAGGTGGGATGGAAATGTGCCATGTACTTGTTACAAAATATTCGACTGTAATAGTACCACTCTATTCTGCCCTGGTCAGACCCCACCTGGAGTCCTGTGTCCAGTTTAAGAAGGGTATTGACAAGCTGGAAGGTGGGGAGAGGAGGGTGACCAAGATGATGGAGGGTCTGGAAGCCAAGCCTTATGAGGAGCTGGGTATGTTTAGACTGGAAAAGACGAGACAGAGGAAAGATGACAGACATCTTCCAGTATCTGAAGGAGCGTCTCCACCCCCATCGTTCTGCCTGGACACTGAGGTCCAGCGTCGAGGGCCTTCTGGCGGTTCCCTCGCTGTGAGAAGCCAAGTTACAGGGAACCAGGCAGAGGGCCTTCTCAGTGGTGGCACCCGCCCTGTGGAATGCCCTCCCTTCAGATGTCAAAGAGAAAAACAACTACCAGACTTTTAGAAGACATCTGAAGGCAGCCCTGTTTAGGAAAGCTTTTATTGTTTGATGCATTACTGTATTTTAATATTTGGTTGGAAGCTGCCCAGAGTGGCTGGGGAAGCCCAGCCAGATGGGCGGGGTATAAACAACAACAACAACAACAACAACAATAATAATAACTGACACTCTCAGAAGGTGGTGGGCTCTCATTCATTGAGCATTTTTAAGGTTGGGTGGCCATCTGTCATGGATGTTTTAGTTGAGATTCCTCTATTGCAGGAGACTGGACTACATGACCCTCTAGGAGGTCTCTTCCAACTCTACAATTCTGTAAAATTGCTGCAAGCTTGGATTATTGGAATTAGCTAAAAGTGGATTTGAGGTCTACAAATGGCTACCAGTCTGAGTAGCTGAATAGAACCTCAGTTTTCCAAAGCAGTCCACCTGCAAGCCTCTGGCACGTAGAGCCTTCTCTATTTTCTTTTTTCAAAAAGTAAATGCTGGAGCAAACAAGGCTGTTCTTGCACTGCTATGTCAAACACAGAACTGAAGTGGAGGAACATGAGAGACTTCTTTCTGAAAAACTCCTACTACTGTATACAAATGCACACTTACAAATTTTGTGACAAGTATCCGCCCTCACCCCACCCCAAAGAAGGTAAAGTGGATGCTAATCTTTTAGATATTTATCAAGTGCACACACAAATTAACAAGAATAAAAACTAGGACTCTCCACAGTAAGTTGGAACACATCTACTATAGCAGGGGCCATGCCTCCAGTTCTGCACTAAAACAACAGTTGCACCCCAACTTTGTTTTAAAAAGACATGGCCGCTCCACTTTTCAAAGAATTAAAATGTGTGTGCAATGTTTAAACACCACTTGCGACGCCTCAGCCGGCTGCAAAGAGGCTGTGAGCTTAAAACCCAGGGAACTGAGAAATTAAACAACAGGTTTGCAGGTTCTCACAGAGGGTGTTCTCAGCTGTGCGGCAGCAGTTGGACACGTCAGCCAAGTCTGTTTTACACACAAAGGGGAGTAAACAAGGGCCCGCCAACCACGGCAAGGAAGAAAGAGCTTTCATCAGATGGCAAGTAGAAGGGGTGGTATTTGAGATCGGAACACAAATAACAGTTTTGGTAACTGTGACACAAGGCTAGGTCTCTTCGGCCCTCAAAGTCAGAATCTGGGCAATGTAGGTATTTAGTTGTATGTCGAGATGGATATGAAAGTTGTACAACTGTGGGGTGCAGGGAAGGCGATGTGGGATGTGTCGTCCCCCCTTATTAAAAATGCTCTTTTTTTAAGAATCTGGGCAATGGGGAGCTGAATTTTGCAGAGAAACTTGGGTGCATTGTTTCTGCCTTCATCAACTATGTCCCAAACATCTGGAGGGAACCAGGCTGGGGAAGCCTGGTATATTTTATACACTTTGCTCGGTTGCCAAGTCAGAACAGGCTTTGAAAGCACATATTGGCAGTACAGTGGTATCTCTGGTTGCGAATGGAATCCATTCCGGAACCCCGTTCGCAACCTGAACGGAATGCAACCTGCTTCTGCGCATGATGTCATTTTGCCGTGCGAGTGGCATAACCCTTTCTGGTAGTTCCGGGTCATTGCGGGACGCAACCTGAAAAGACCTAACCTGCAGTGTTCGCAACATGAGGTATGACTGTACAGTGGTACCTCAGGTTACATAGGCTTCAGGTTACAGGCTCCGCTAACCCAGAAATAGTGCTTTCAGGTTAAGATCTTTTCTTCAGGATGAGAACAGAAATTGTGCTCTGGTGGCACGACAGCGGCAGCAGGAGGCCCCATTAGCTAAAGTGGTGCTTCAGGTTAAGCACAGTTTCAGGTTAAGAACGGACCTCCAGAACAAATCAAGTTCTTAACCCGAGGTACCACTGTACTTAAGAGAGCCCCAGAAATATTTGGCGGTGCAATAGGAAGCACCAGTGCTTACTTCCAACAACCAACTTGGGTTGGATTGCACACCTCAGAAGGTTGTGTGAGTGGCGGCCCTCCTCCAGCTGCCCCTGCCATCAGAGGCATGAAAGTTGCAACACCAGAAGTAGGCCTTCTCTGGGGTGATGCTCCAGTTGTGGTGCACCCTCCCCAGAACAGATCCTACCATTAGGTAAAGAGATGTGACTGCCTTGGGCACCTGATATCGAGTGTCATAAAGAACAGTCAGTTAGCGGAGGGGGCGCCATTTAATTTATTATGTTTTTAAGCCAGGGAGAACAGCCTCGGGTGCAAAAAATCACTTGACCGAGCCTTGGACACTCTCTGCTTGAGGTTGTTCCATTTGCTATCCTGCGTCAAGCAATAATATAACCTTGTACCAGCTGCACCCCGGGACATTTTGCCTGGTGGCACAGTTTTTGTTACCTCTCAATACCAGGGAACCCTCTTTTTCATTTTACCAGGACTTCCAAGTTCAGTTTCAGTGAGATCATAAAATCATGTGAAACTGTTTAGGAGTGCAGCTTCTGTTTGGCATGCCAGTTTTTAGTGTTGCTGTAATTTGTACCTAAAGGGACATGGGTGGCGCTGTGGGTTAAATCACAGAGCCAAGGACTTGCCGATCAGAAGGTCGGTGGTTTGAATCCTCGCGATGGGGTGAGCTCCCGCTGCTCGGTCCCTGCTCCTGCCAACCTAGCAGTTTGAAAGCACATCAAAGTGCAAGTAGATAAATACCGTAGGTACAGCTCCGGCGGGAAGGTAAACAGCATTTCCGTAAGCTGCTCTGGTTCGCCAGAAGCGGCTCAGTCATGCTGGCAACATGACCCGGAAGCTGTACGCCAGCTCCATCGGCCAATAAAGCGAGATGAGCGTCGCAACCCCAGAGTCGGTCACGACTGGACCTAATGGTCAGGGGTCCCTTTACCTTTAATTTGTACCTATTTATATTTGTATTCCCTCCTCCATTTAATAACCGTGCCTACACCCTCTAGCCCCCTTCCCCCACACCTGGCCAACCCCTCCTCCCTCTGCACCTGACCTGCCAAGCCACTCTCTGAAATGCCTACCCCCCTCCATTAAACCTCGCTGCAGCAACATTTAATGGAGGGGCTGCTGTGAAATGCCTTACCCTCTGTTAGACAGATTGCCTGGGCTGCCTGTCACCCACGCTGCTTGCTCATGCGCTGCCCGTAGGTGGCCATGCAAACTGTGGCATGACGACAGTGTTACATTTTTATCTTATGTATGAAGAAGTGATGAAAGCAGTCTTGGGGAACAGCAGAAAAGGGTGTTCTGTTCTGAAGTGGAGGACAACCTAAACTGGAAAATAAACTTGGAACACTGATTGCACCACTGAGAAAAACAAGGACATAAACAGATCACTCAGGGTGTGAGTGTGGGTGTGCAAAACTCCCTTCATCCCTACTGCTCTCAGGTTCCATATGCACTCACAACGCCAGCAGTCTCTGCACACTCATGTAAGCACTGCCACTTACTTCAAGCAGTGAAATCCCCAGCCTCTTGAATAATTGATCCGGACACAATTTGTACTCAAGTGTCCCCAGTTCAGCACAGTTCAGGGTATACAGAATCCACGGATCAAACCAGACTGTTTTAGGAAAACCCTTAAGGTAACATCCAAATAACTTTCACTCAGGCGCTCTGATGCAGAATTTCATCACTTCTGGACCTGGGATCAGGGAAGGAATCTCGCATTTATCTTCACTTACTTATTTCATTTATGTACTTACAATGTTTGTATACCAACCAATAAATTAACCATCTCTAGGTGCTGATCAATACAATTCACAAAATCAACCTCCCTCCCTCCCTCCCTAATGAACAAAGCAAGCAAATCACCACAGAATAAGCAGAAGAAATAAAACCAACAAGCCATACAAAGAAAGTACTAGAAGACTAACCCCAAACAGCTGGGAAAATATAAAGGTCTTCCCCTGATGCCCAAAGAATGACAATGTGGGTGCCAGTCCACATTGAGGGCATGACCAATAAAGTCCTCTCTCCAGGAACCCATCAGCCATTCCATTTAAAACACTGTGGTGCCACTTCAAACCGTCATGGCTTCCCCCAAAGCACCCTGGGAGGTGCTGAGGGTTGTTTCTCAGCTCTGCTGAGATGCAATTGCAAAGAGGTGCCATTCCCAGAGGGGTTTAACATTCAACAATCATCTTTCCAGGAAACTCTGGGAATTCAGGTAAGGGAACAGGGGTCATCCTAACAAGTCACAGGTGTGAATGTCGCCTTGGTGGGACTTTGGTCTGATTCCGCAGCCAAGTTCCTCTTCTGCTAAGCTCTCTTAAAATAGGGCCTGGGAACCATAGCTGTCAACTTACAGATTTGAAAATAAGGGACCAGCAGCCTTGAAAATAAAGGATCAGCAGCCAAAATAAGGGATCAACAATTACTTTGATAAAATACATATTTTGTTGCGTGCAAATGGCTTTAGATACCTATTAGGTCCATAAATTACCATATAGCATATATTCAACACAAAAAAGCAACAATTTGTTGTTGACAAAGCATAGCTGGACATAGAAAGGGCCCCATTACCTTCAGTAGCTTATTTAAGGAACATCATCAATAAAGGACAGCAGTGGGACATGGCGCTGATATAAGGGACTGTCCCGCCAAATAAGGGACGCTTGACAGCTATGCTGGGAACACCTGTGACTGAGAAGGCACTGCTGTACTCATTGCCCCCGACCACCACCAATGACACAAAGCAGGAAGGGTGACCTTTTCTATTTGGCTCAGCCACCCGTTTCTTTGTTCTTTTGCAAGGCCCTGAGCAGCTCCCATTATAAGCCCTGCTCTGCCAACGGCAACAGTCCCACTCTCTCTCTGCCATGTAAGCAGTGTTGAATTATTGATGGTGTTCTCCACAACTCTGAAGAGCGGCAAAAGAGCAAAACAGAAATAACCCCCATCAAGGTAACCTTCAGAGCCATCAAAGCACTCTTTGAAAGGGAGAAAGCAGCCTAGCCTTTGACACTCATTGTAGTAGCTGAGTAGCTGCATTTGTTGTTTTTTTTTTGTTTTTTAAGGTTCTCTCTCACTTGCATTTTCAAAATAGGAAGCAGCCTGTGAATTCATAGGGCTTTGGGATGCCTCCAGAGAAATCCACGGTCAGGGAATGACAGCAACAGTCCTCACCTGGAATGGGGCTCCCCAGCCAGCTGGAATTCAGGGCTATGCTACCTCTGAATGTAGAGACGTGGGTGGCGCTGTGGGTTAAATCACAGAGCCTAGGACTTGCTGATCAGAAGGTTGGCAGTTCGAATCCCTGCGACGGGGTGAGCTCCTGTTGCTCGATCCCTGCTCCTGCCTACCTAGCAGTTTGAAAGCACACAGTGCAACTAGATAAATAGGTACCACTCCGGCGGGAATGTAAACGGCAATTCCATGTGCTGCTCTGGTTCGCCAGAAGCAGCTTAGTCATGCTGGCCACATGACCCGGAAGCTGTATGCCGGCTCCCTCGGCCAATAAAGCGAGATGAGTGCTGCAACCCCAGAGTCGGTCACGACTGGACCTAATGGTCAGGGGTCCCTTTACCTTTACCTCTGAATGTGGAGGTTCCATTTAGATGTCATTCTGATGCTCAAGAGGGAAGAATCAGAAATCAGAAGGTTTGGTGGAGCCCTGAGGTTCACAGAAGTGAGAATCTTTAAAGGTGTGGGTGGGAGCTAGAGGAATCCCCGCCCCACCCCAAAAGTACAATGGTTAGTAAGTGCACAAAAGAAACTCTTTCACGCAGTGCATAGTTATACTTTTGAACTCACTCCAACAGGAGTTAGTGGTGGCTGCCAATGTAGATTGCTTTAAAAGAAGATGGGGCAAATTTGTGGAGGAGATATGGCTGTCAAAGGCTGCTAGCTAGGATGGCTCTGCTCTGCCTCCACAGTCCAAAGCAGTAGTGCTTCTGAATGCCAGTGTCTGGAGTGCACAGGAGGAGAGGGAGCCCTTGTGCTTAAGTCCTGTTTGCAGGTTTCCCACAGGCATGTGGTTGGCCAACGTGAGAACAGGATGCTAGACCAGGTGGGCCACTGGCCTGATCCACCACCCAGGCCTCCAATGAATGAGATGTTGTGTCTCGGGGGGGGGGGGAGGGCACTGCTGCCTAACCAGAACCCTGAAGAAGAGTGCTCTATGCTGCAACATTTTGTTGCAAATCCCACTCCTTATGACTAGTAAAGCACTGATGAGTAGGCAAGGATTCCTCTCTCCTTTAACAGTTCACTATGGCTATTCCTTACTTCCCTTCAATACACAAGGATATATTGCTCCTGAACATGGAAGCCCCATTTGGGTCAACCTGTTTGCAGGCTCAACTCCAGCCACTGGAGAACGAAATGAGCCGCTGGTTTCCAAGCTAGCCCAGCTGCAGCTGCTCTAGTGAAGGTCATGCTTCTGGATCCCAATATCTCTTTTGACTCAGCTGCTCCAATATTTGCTCAGGCTCATGAAATCTGCTTGTGCTCTATGAATACACATGAAGCTTTGCACAACATTTCCTCCGTTGCAACAGGAACTGTTCCTACCCAGGAATGAAATATACTCCTGTTCCTTCCAATTACGGGAAGCGAGACAGGGAGAAAGTTACTAATTGCAATCCTGCTGCCTCCCATTAAGGATCCTTTATCACATTAGCCGCCCGCTCTTGTAATAATATGGAGCTGGCAGCCCATCATATAACAGCCTGGGAAGCATCTTTGTCTCACTGTCAGATCTGCCTGCAGCCACGGAAGGAAGGAAGGAAGTCGCCCTCACACCAAGGACAGGCCAATGGACCTTCCTGATCCAGGAGCCCCGCCTTCTGCGATCCCATAGCAGCTGAATCACCCACTCTCCTGTCATCCACCAACTGCATGTGCATTTATTTTATTACTCATTTGAAAACACTGACACACAGTTTCCCCAGAAGTTTCAGCATGGCTGTTCCAGCCACCAGCCACACAAGAACAACACAACAGCAGCACTAGTACAGCAGCACTTCAGGAAGCAGCTGTCTACCAGGCTGAGACCCTCCCTGCCCACAGACTGTCTCACCAGAGTGGTGCATGCTCTGGTTATCTCTCACTTGGACTACTGCAATGCGCTCTACATGGGGCTACCTTTGAAGGTGACCCGGAAACTACAACTAATCCAGAATGCGGCAGCTAGACTGCTGACTGGGAGTGGCCGCTGAGACCACATAACACCGGTCCTGAAAGACCTACATTGGCTCCCAGTACGTTTCCGAGCACAATTCAAAGTCTTGGTGTTGACCTTTAAAGCCCTAAATGGACCTGGCCCAGTATACCTGAAGGAGCATCTCCACCTCCATTGTTCTGGGCTTGTTTTCAGTTCAGGTCAGGGACACGAAAATTTTAAATTACGAAGCCGTGCATGCACACTGCATGACATGCTCGTGTCATGTGCACAAGCCACGCAGCATGCCCTGCAGTGTGTGCAAGTGATGTCAGCACATCACGTGGCATGTGCGCATGGCAAGTGCATGTCACATGGTCACAGCCCCCTCAACTGCAGGGACAAGCTGGTACACTTGGTTCAGATCCCAGTTTCTCTAGGAAAGGTGTGGCTTTACAATTATATGTTAGTTGGTAAAGCACAGGGGCACCAGCTCCTGGGGACCGAGCTGTTTTGGGCCCCCTCAATGTCTTTTTTTGGGAGGGACACCCTCCCAATGATGGAGGAGGTTGAGTGCAGAACCAAGCGTGGCGCAGCTCCAGCGACCAGCTCCTCCTCCTGCCACAAGGAGAAGGAGGGTGGAATCAGCCTCCCACCAGTGGCAGAATCAGGGGGTGGCGGCAGAGCCACTGGCCACTGAAGTCGCCCGTCCCCTGTGTCCGGCTCCGTCCCCAGCTCCTCCTAACACCCTGACATCACCCACCCCCAGTCGCCCTCACAACTGGGTGCCTCTGGTAAAGCTTGAGACTCTTAATCTCAGCGATGTGGGTTCCCATGTTGGACAAAAAGATTTCTGCAATACAGGAGGTTGGGATAGATGACCGCAGGGATTCCTATAAAAAGCTTAATTCAGAATAGCATTTTGCAGCATCCACAACACAATCAAATTCAAAACAGTAACATCTGTACATGTATTTGTTCTGGAAGACAGCATTTTATGCTTCGACACTGTTTTGAAAATTTGTTTTGAAACCAGTAACCTTTAATTGCAGGTTTATTCAAAATCCAATTTAAATGATTTTCTTTGATCAATACTTGATGAACTTGATCCAGTGATGCCAGTGTGATAGTCATTTGCACCTCCAGTGCCCCCTGCTACCCGCTTGCTTCTTAGAGCCCCACTTGAGGATCCCAGGGGGAGGGACCACGCGCTTTGGAAACCACTGGACCGAAGGTCCAACCCTATGGTTGGCTGGGGGGAAAGGCTGAGCTTCCATAACCATGATCAGGCAAATAAGACAGCAGTTTATTTTTCTATATATTTCATTGCATTTATATACAGCTTCACTGTACAGTGGTACCTCAGGTTAAGAACTTAATTTATTCTGGTGGTCCATTCTTAACCTGAAACTGTTCTTAACCTGAAGCACCACTTTAGCTAATGGGGCCTCCCACTGCTGCCACGCAATTTCTGTTCTCATCCTGAAGCAAAGTTCTAAACCCGAGGTACTATTTCTGGATTAGCAGAGTCTGTAACCTGAAGCGTTATAACCTGAAGCATATGTAACCTGAAGTACCACTGGAAAAAAACAAGCTACACAGAGCAGTTTATGAAAAGATAGCTGTTGTAGTTAGGTAAGTGTCCTTCAAGTATCACTTTGGTCAATGACTAGTTTTTTTAATT